>NC_077222.1:80745305-80939721 GCF_024763615.1 Phlebotomus papatasi
ACAACTTTGTAGCTGAGAAATTACAGTAGACTCTCGCAAATTCGGCTCTTTTAAGATCGGGCTACTTTTTAATTCGGGCAGCGGTTACATTTGAAAAAAGTTTGTTGTCATTTTTCAAGTTTGATTATGATTATCAAATGAATCAAATATGCTCAAATTTGGCATGGTTTGTCTTAGTTTTGATGTGATTTTGCATTATTGAGGGATTTTCATGCAATTTACGATATATATGAGTGTGTAAACTCAATATCTATATGCACATGTCGCCCGAATTTCTGTCTAATTCGGCTGACATTTCGGTCCTATATGCCCGAATTTGAGAGAGTCTACTGTAGTTTAAGATTGATTGTTAGGAATCTTCTGGCCTGCGGGCGACCTTTTTAACATTACCAGAAGTGTTCTAAAAACAATCGCCTTTTAATTAATTTTTTTGACTTTTCCACTAGAATTTAAGCGAAAACTTATCATAATACAGCTGAATACATGATTTCCGTTTATACAGTGCTCACACCATCTTTCCACCGATGGCCAAGTGACCGATGAACGATCTTCCATGTTCAAGTGGCCGATTACTTGGACATGAAACACAAGTTTGAGCCTTGAGCGTACTTCAAGGACCCAAGTATTCAGGCTTCATGTATTAGAACTTCTTCAAACTATTGAAAGGTATCTATCAAAAAAAAATCTTTTATCATAGGACTATCTTATAAATTCTTATTATTTTATATTTAAAAGAACACTTAAGTCCTAATTGAATTTTTTATATTCTATATTTTCAGATAACCAACTTCAGAAATTGACTTTTCCGAAGCTCAATTAAATTCGTGCAGTAAAATTCTAAAAGTATTCTGCAAAATATCTAGCAATGATTTGGAATTTGGAGGAAAAGACTACAGAAATAAAAAAGCAGCAAGGGAAACAGTCATCCGGGACATCATCTTTGTCTCCAGTTCCGAGGATAATTAACTGACGGGATTGATAGGTTTGCTTTTGTTTCATTTTCGGAAAAATTTTTAAAGAAATAAAATATACAAAATTTAAATTTTTTTAATTCTAAAATGTCTATAATTTTGCTGATAATATCTGCTAAGAACGAGCTAAAAACTTAGCAGCTAGTTCGGGTGATCGACCACCATGAGCGCTGACCCGTAACATCCCGGCCGGCTATTCGTACTGACTTTACAGATCCTACTGAGTATATACAGCGTATTTATGTGAGGAAAGTACTAATTTCCATACTTTCTATGTATATACTATGTATTTACGTGAAAGATATACAAATTTAAATATATAGTCAAGTAATACGTTGTATCTCTACGCAAAAAATACTATGTTGAAGAAGTGCCCGGAATATATCGTGTATAAACTTTGTATTTCTGGTTTAAAGTCCCTACAACTACACAACCTTGCTGTGTCGGTGTGCCCGTCGACCATTTTCTCTCTAGTTGACAAAGTTGTGACGTGTCTGATGGTGAAAGATTTGCGTCGCTCAGTGGAAAAGGGTAAGTTTTCCTTAATTTATATTAATTATTTTCAGTTAATTCAATCAAAAGGGACGCCTCTCAGTTCCATTGCACAAAAACAATCTGGAGATAAGTGTGCGCGTGAACAAATTAGAGGAAAAAATATATGTCATTTTTAGTGAAAAAAAGTGTTCAAGCTTCTTGATGTTCGTTCCGGAAACCATTCGAATCCAATGTACTTAGCTTTCGCGTTCAGTTAAGCATCTTGATGATAGGGATTAAGACGGAAAACAAATGTCGTATTGTTGATAATCTCTGTTGAAAGATCGTTCTGTGAAACAAGTGTAGGCTGTGCGTGTAGAAAATTCTGCGAGAAATTATAATGATGGTTTTGGAGGATCAAATCATAAACCACATATTGTTAGACAGGGTTCGGTATTTGTTATAAGTGTTATACAGAGATATATTTCAGAATCTGTTGAAAATTTCCCATCTTTCTCATTTTCTTGCGCATAGTAATTTTAAATTAGACTTGAAAAATTGTACGTTATCGTCCTGTTTGTTTACTTTTTTTCCAGAATATTAAAAGATCGAGATTCTTTGCTGAGACGCATCACGTTTCTGCCAGATCCGCCAGGTTTATTACATTCCCGGAACTACCATTACACGCAGATTAGTTATCGGAAGTCCTCTGTAATGACGTCTACAAGGTTTACTCTACTATGGATACTTGGTAAAAAAAGTTCAGATAATAAATATTTATAGAAAATAAAAAAATATAGTATTTACTTAGTATAAATAACCGAAAAATACTAGGTACCATCTCAGTACCAATACACGAAAAATACTTAGTATAAATATTAGAAAAATACACGGAAAATTTGTTGAAAATTAATGAGGAAAATCAAGTAAATACAAAGTAAATGTACTCAGTATATACTTAGTATAAATGTCGACTCACGCACACTAATGATGAGTATTTGGGACATTTCATACAAAATCTACTATGTATTTTATATGGGCATACTAGTTTCCTACTAAGTATTATACTCAGTTTATACTGAGTTTGTACATAGTAGATAGCCGGCCGGGATATTGCCTTAGCACCCTTAGCACTAATTTCATACAATCCTGCTGAGTTTCTAGCTCGCGGTAATCAGCTGCTTTCAGCGCTGAACTCAGCTAATGGTGTCAGCCGGGAAGGTAGCGCGCTCTTTCCCCTATATTTTGAAAATCCCGCTCTCCAAAAATTGGGACAAGATTGACAAATAGCGCCATCTGTTGTGAAAATTATTGAAGATGAAATATCAATCTATGGCTTTTTTGAGTAAAAAGTGTAGAGGAGTGCTTCAGTGAGGTAAGAGTAGGCGGCCATGTTTTTACTTGGTCTGGGTGGAAATTGAAGAAAAATTGTCTTCCGGACGGTAAATCTTGCCCAAAAGTGTAATTTTTGCATTAAAAACCAAGTGAAGTGTGAAAAGTGACTATGGTTGATTTCGATCTCAATGTGGACAGCCTCATTAAACGGCTATTAGAGGGTAAGCGGCACGTAGTTGGGAAAATAGCGTGAAGAATTTTTTTCTTTCTCATCTCATCCTCATTCTCGAGATATACCAATAAAAATAGTCATCGTCTCCCACATAATCACACTTTATTTTCGTTCAGAGTCTATATATGCCTTATAACACACTGCACACTGCGGAAAAAAAACTATTTAGAGAAATAAAAAAAACTAAAGTGGATACGAACATGTCCACACAAAATATTCAAGTTTTGTCCGGACGAGAAAAAAGTGGCTGGCGGTGAAAAAGGAGAAAAGTTGAAGGGAAAAAATTATGTAGAAGCGACTGGTTTTCTCTTACAATGTTACCTCCTTTGCTGCGCTTCGAGCATGATGATATTCTAGTTTAATTGCTCATATTTTAGTGTGCATGGCTTTGCGATAGTCAATGGCAATAAATACAATGAGAAAGATGAGAGTGTGAAGTGCAGGGAACAGAGTGTCAGCAGTTAAAGGCACATAAGATGCCCCACCATCTTCTCGCGGGGGGCTCTCGCATTGAGAATCTTCGATGCCTATGAGTCACACGAATCAGGAATATATTCCATGGTCAAGAAACTTCTTGACAGCAAATTTTCGGCAAGACGCAAGAAAAAAGAAAAGCGTCCGGCAAAAAAATGGGGAGAATGACACGGAGATGGAAGATTTGTCACAAGGGGCCTTCCTGCAATTACGAATTTCCTGCACTTAATAGGAAAATCGTGTGTATAATTCACATGAAGATGAAGACTAGAAGTTCAGTTTTGAACTAACATTTGTAACAGTTGTGTGCACTTGATAGAACTCCCAAACATACATAATTAATGGTCAGAGAGGATTCTACGCTGATACAGTGAATACCATTCCAAACCGATCAAATACACATCACGAGGGAGACTAAAATATTTAAAAAAAAAGTGCTAGGATACAGAATGGTAGTCCAAATGTCACAGGGAAGAAATCAATAGATACCAAATGTGAAATTCTTATTAATTTGTCAAGTTCTGCCAGGTTTTTTTTTTTCTATTTAAAAAAAAAGTAATATTACTTCCACTTCCCTCCGCCACACATTCTCTAGTTGAGTGACTCTCACCGAGCTCGCCAAAGCAATTTCAAGTCAATCGACCATCGAATAGAAGCCACAAGAGATGCTCCAGCGGAGAGAGCAATAAAGTAAAATAGAAGAACAAGAGAGATGAAAAACGAGTTGAGAGAAATGTTGATGTGGATTGCTCTATAAAGAATAAGAAATTATAATTTCATGAATGCAAATTGACTATTCTTACGGAAATTCTCCTCTCTTGCAACATTTTACATTGAATTAGTTTACACAAAACAGTTTTGAAAGCTTAATTGAGCATTCTCCCCGAAAAAAATGTAATACCAAGAATATGCAATGTTTTCACAGTTTTCTTCTGTTTTTGCCATGGATTTACTTCATATTAAGGACAACTATGCCAAATTAGGTTCTTTTATTGTTTTAATTGGGAGATTATTCTTTGCCCAGTGAAATATCTTTGGAACTTATCGTCAAAAAAAAAAAAATTTGATTGATTGAATAGGGCTATTTGGAATTTGGAGTGTTTTAGTGAAATTCGTATAAATTCCTAAAGTATCTAAGATAAACATGTTTTTAGAGGAGTAGAATGATTCAGAAGGAAAGTAAGATCACGCGTCGCTTTCCATGATTAGTTTATAAAAGGAACGCCGGGATAAGCGAAAAATCCCTCTGCTTTAGCTTATCCGTATAAGCTTATAGGGTAAGTGTGCAAAATTCCGGCCAGCTTGCAATTTCGTCCACCTCTTTTCTTTCTCGAATTTCCATGAACTTTTAGATTTTACGTACTCTAGAGATTATACAACGCAAAAAATAACAAAAAATGTTGCTTCGACAAACAAGATGACGTGAAAAAGACATTGGAAGAATTCCGGAAAGGCAAGGAACTATGAGAATGAAGGTGGCCGAAATAGGGCACCAAAGCTATGTCCATATTTTTATTCATTTTAAAATGTACCAAGAATGATTTTAGAGTAAATAAAGACGTTAAACTCTTTACAAGGTTCCAAGCAACACTCTTTCAGGAGAAAGAATAAAAAAAATCAATTTGTATTTAAAATATTACATTTCAAACTTGAGACTTTGATGCTTGCATGCAACTATGCCGAAATTTGGCACACTTACCCTACTATGTCGACATGTCCAACTAGCATAGCATGAATCCTGAGGCGAGGTAATTTCCTCATTACTCGGCTGGTTACTCAGTACATGAAGAGCGTAAAGGCAGTGTAATACGGGTTTCAGACCTAACACTTAGCAATATGGCTTAACTGCTCTAATTTCTTATCAATCACGACTTTTTTTTTTTAAAAAAATCTAACTTAGGATTGGATTACTGTAGACTCTCTCAAATTCGGGAATTTGGGACCCAAATGTTACCCAAATAAGAAAGAAATTCGGGCATCAAACTATTTAAAATGCAACGATTTTTTTTTGTTCATCTGCATACTCATATTAAGTTTAGATACTCATACTTATTGTGAATTGCATTAAAATATCTTAATAATACCAAATCATACCATAACTAAGTGAAACCGTGAAAAATTTGGGAATGTTTGCTTAATTCGATAATCATAGCCAAAGTTGAAAAATGTCAACACACTTTTTTTCAAAATTAACCGCCGCCCGAATTAAAATGTTGCCCGATCTTGGAAGAGCCGAATTAGCGAGAGTCTACTGTATTAACCCTTTAACGACGAGACACTTTTTACGGACTGAAAAACAACAATAAAAATTAAACTGAGACACATAATCAATGATAAGTCTTACATCTAACCTTGGAGAGTCCAACAGAGTCTGATTCGATGTATTTTGTACTTCTATGAACGATAAGGGCAAAAATAGCCCAAAAATTTAAGTAATTTTTTCTGACAATACCAATGAATAATATTTTTCGCATCAAAGAAAAATATGACGTATGAGTATTGTAGTTTTTATTGCCAAAAGGGTTTTACTTAAAAAATATTAGAAGTATAAAAAATATATAAAATCAATTATGAATTTGAGAATTTAAAAGTTCGCCATTTTTGAGCTTAAATATTTACTACATAGCAAATAGCTAGAGATTTGCAAAAAGTATTGTAGATTCCTTCAACCTTCTACTTTAAAATTATTAGCAGACATAAGAAAAAAAACTTTATGTAGTCAGGAAAAATTATTTTCTTTATGGGACACCGGTGTTCCAATCGTCCTTAAAGGGTTCAAGATACAAATAACAATAACATTGCTCGCTATTTTAGGATTTTGATGCCTAATTTGGAACTGTAAATTTCCTGATACCTTTAGATGACAAGAGGAAGAAGTACTATCGAATGTATTCTTGTACTTCTTCGTGGTTTTCTTTTTCGCTTTGATCATCTGAAACAATGAGAAAATCTGAAAATTCCGAAACGGACATGATTCCGAATTACTCCGTCTTATACTAGATTTGTATAGATGGAAAGTAGTTAAAAAGTTTAATTTTCTTAAAACTATGCCGTTAGAAGATAAGCCCCTGAATTCTGAGACAAATCTTCAAGCATTAAATGTTTAAATGGAATTTAAAAGTTGATTTAAAAAAAATATGTTACAAATTTTACAATGAGGAAGCGGAAATAGAAATATAAAACTCCTTTTAAATTTCTTTGATTTTAAAGGTCGTCGAGAGTAAGTTAGAATTGGAAATCTTTAATTTTGATACTAAATATTTAGCTCAAATTTTTAAAGCTTTTTTTTATCTTAAAATTGGGAGTAAGACCTATAAACTAGGTCAAGATCGAAAGAATATCGCTTTCTGTTTTTTAGATTTTGAGTCCTTCAATAACAGTATTTGAAGAGTCATAATAGCGCTTCATTATTATTATACTTTAAGGTGTTATTTTTGCATATTCACACCTATTGTAATCTTCCAATTTGGTTAACCACCTTCAATCGGTCTAATACTCATAGGGTATACATATACATGTTTTAATCATTTTTGAATCCGAAAGTGATCACTTACCATTTTGAAAATCTAGCCGGCCGTGCGGTTTCTCTGGTTTTCCCAATATCTCTGGTTTAAAAAGATATATTTTGATAATTTATTATTAACATAAAGTGCGTACCAATGCTATAATGTCACTTTTCAGAACTCAAAACTTTGTCTGTATCCTTTTTTTTCTGAAAAATACTTTGAATTGAATTCATTTAAAATAGGTTATTGTAATTTTTGGACACTGAAATGTCTCTCAAATTTCAATTGAGACTTTAAATTGAGGAAATATCAGTTTAACATGTTTTTGATCGTATAACTACGAAAAGGTCAATAAATTCTTCTGTAATATTATTAGGGAACTAATTTTTATGCAAATTTTTAATAATTAATGATTCCACAGTTTTTCTAAATTCTTTCAAGAGTGCGATTTGGCATACTACCGATTAGATTTTTGATGAACCTATCTTCAAGCTTGCTCCATGCATCCAAAATTGGAGATTTTAACTCCAGAACGTTTGTGTATTAGCGATCCTACTAAAATATGAAGTCTTGCCGCGGGTTTACTGGAATAAAAAGTAACAGACTACCTCAGAGAACCCCAATAATCCCGGATTTTCGGATAACGCTTTCATTTTTATTTATTTAAAGTACAAGACATAGTATGGCGCATTTTCATAAATCTGCCTTTTTCTATAAAGAAAACTATTAAAATTTCGTTTCCTATTAAATGGTATAAAGTGGTGTGCTAATAGGTTAAAACTCAAGTTCTTAAAGTATCAATAGGTGTTCCTTTAACATGTCTGGCCGAAAATTTAAAGAAAAAAGGAAAATTTCGAACAAATTTTTCAATTCTAGAAATTAGGAAAGTCTTGAGAGCCGTAAGGGAACTTATCGGGAATTCTTACAGATTTTCGTGAATTATCATACTTTTTCGAGGGAGTCCACAAGCCGAATTTACATCGAAAGAATCAAACCTATTATAAGTAATTTAGGCTTATAACAGGTTTTTTTTTTAAGTATTTGTTTATCTTATCTAATTGAGAGTGAATATTAGGTGAGATTCTTAACAATCTCACCTACTATAATCCTAACAAAATTTCATGTCGTCCGATCGACCTCAAACTTGGCCAAAATGTGTTTCAGCACTTCCTGATCACGAATATATATGTGGCTATTTTACGTTCCCGGCCGGCCGGCCGGCTGGCCGGCCGGCCGGCCGCTCTTTGGAGCTTAATAGCTCCTAAACTAAAAAAGATATCGACATGCGGTTTTCGGCAAAGGTTATATATCGGGTGAAAATTGCAACTTGGTGCATTGACCCCCCACCCCCCACCCCTCCTTCCGCCATTTTGAAGACCCCCCTTTTTTGTTTTCTCAATAGCTCCGCCCCTATGGCATCGAGAGGGCTCAAATTTTAGTATGTTATAGCTGGGCCTTAGGGCTTTCCATCAATACCAAACTTAAGGTCCCCCGATCCCCCTGACCCGAGCTATAAGGGTCCAAAAAAAAATTCTTAAAATGGCCATAACTCCGGTTATAATTGTCAGAATTTAAAAAGTGAGGGCTTTTTGGAAAGCTCTCGTGAAATGCCACCTCCCCTTCTAACATCACAAGTTCATAAAACCACCGCTAGGGGCGCTATTATTAAAAAGAAAATTTTTAAATCTTATAAGTTAAATAACTCAAAAATTCCATTGTGCATCGGGCTGAAATTTTAGTATGTTGTAGCCGTTGATTATACCTATTAAACAAAAAAAACCTTAAGTCGATCCATAACCCCTGACCCGAGCTATAAGGGGTCAAAGTTCGAACATTGACCGGCCTCTATCTCCGGTTCTAACTAACATAGCGACCTAAATTTTACCTTTTTGGTTTCGTCTCAATGAGCACTTTCAGATGTAAGTTCAAAAAGTCACCACAGGTGGCGTTGTGATAGCGTGAAAATTCATCGAAATTCAAAGTCACTTTTCTCAAAAACGGCATTGTGCAAGTTAATGAAATTTTAGTATGTTGTAGTCCAGTCTAGGACGTTTCCAAAATGGTGCGTATGTGCGCTGTGCTTTCAATAGAACCGGAGATATGAGGGGTCAAAGTTCACAAAATTCAAAAAATCATATCTCCGGTTCTATGTGACCGATTTTGATGAATGAGGGCTTAAACGAAAGATCTCACCAAATGCTACAACTTTCTAGAATATTTGAACTTCGTGGGACCAACACCAGGGGCGCCACAGTCGAAAAACAATTTCAATATCACATAACCTCAATTATCTCGACTGTCGCTGAACCGATTTTGATGATTACTTCAGCATAATTGTAGAGCACATTTGTCTCTACATTTCGTCCATACATCATTTTCCACTCAGACTACGCTATCACTCCGATTTTGCCGTTTAAGTGTGAAAAAATTGATTTTTCCAATAATAACGCTTTGAAATCACTCAGATGCCAATTTGACTGCCTCTACTCCACCAAGACACTTAAAATAGGGGTTTAAATGGAAAGTCCCGCAAAATACAACAATTCTTTGATTTAGTTGAAGTTCAACAAATGAACACTTGGGGCACTCTGGATGAAAAAACGAGTTAAGAAACAAAAAACCTCGCTTATCTTGGCTTCTGAGTAATCGATGAGTTCAAGTTCTACGGCAAAATTATAGAGAACATTCTGGTCTACATTTCACCCATATATCACTTTTCTGTCACTCCATCCAAATCCTTGATATTTTGGTTTAAATACAAAATTTGTATAATTTCACGAATTTGATTCAAGATAACTGAATGGCGTCTCCCAACTTCAGCTCTAAATCGAATTTGCATGCACTCCGAGTTAGCTCACGTTAAGAATCTCACCTACATAAGCCGGTTAGGATTATCTGTCCCTTTTAGTGAAAATACCAAATAAGACCAATCAGCATCCAACTTATTTAGAGGTGGAAATGTTTTAAAAAATTTGGGGTTTAAAAAACAAAACAAAAGGCACTTTAAATTTGTTTTTTTTTACATGTTAATGTATAAGAGTCCATCTGGTACTGACTGGGTGGCGGAAAAAATGCATCGCTCAGCGGTATTCTTTTATATACCTATACTTTTCGTGCCATATAAAATAAATTTGCTTACAATTGAAATATTATCGCCAGCCTTCTGAATTGGACTTTGACACGATTTTTGATCAGCAAAAGTGTTATCTTTTAACTTCACCATTTAGAATTAAACATTTTATTTTTATCGACGAGTTTTTAACCATAAATATTGCCTAAATCTCCCCAATAATTTTTCTCATGCAAATTTGAGGATATAAAAAGGATATTATACAGGTGTTGATTTGGTATAGAAAATCGCTCGTATTGAAGTAATTGTACAAAGAAGAGAATTGCCTATAGGTTTTATTTCCAGAAATAGTAATAGTAAAGCAGCGAAAATGATACAGACGATGATAAAAGTAGTAAAATGTGGCAGTTGTATTTCCAAAACAATAGTAAGAGGAGGAGCATTTTATTTTGCTTTTAGTCTTTTTTGTCTTTTGTCTGGGAAGTTATTTTAATCTAAGTATAATTTATAAATAAACAGAAAAGTTGTAGAACAAGCAATTCTATTACAAGATGATTTAAGAGTTTTTGAGACAGGAAATGCGAACTTTTATTAAATATTGTTGCCTATACACTATATAGATATAGAGAATCAAAAAGAAATTCCCACAAAAAGTGAATGAGTCAAAATCTAATGATGACTGTCGTTATTGATTTAACTTTGATTAAGGAGAACTTATAAATTATGTGTTTTTGTGTAGGCTGATTTAAGCTTTGATGATCTGAAAATAATTACATTGAAAAGTATTCAAAATTTAAAATAAAAAGTACAGGTACTTCAATGATATATTGTTGCTTCGGTGTTTTTATCATCGCGTCGTGAACCGTATTAAAACATTTACCGCAGTGTTAAAGAATTAATGACTAATACCATCAACTATTGATTTCTTCATGAAAAATGTGTATTCTGCTTACGAAGCTTGAACCATCAAAAATTCAATTCAATACATTTGTTGTATGTGAAAAAATACACCAATTTCTCATGTTTCCATTTACTAATTGAACTGTTAGGAATTTCGGTTTTTTTTTTACTTTAATCTAAATATTTAACGCAAAATCGTCGCTACAATCATTGGTAATGGGATCAATAAAAATTCTCATAAAATAAAGAGATGCGATTGTAATTTAGAATAAAAATGTGTTTTTTTTCACAATAGAGCAAGAACCGCATAAAATGTAGCAAATGCAGTCACGCAATTCTACAATTTACAGAAAATGCGATAAATTGTAACAATATAGAAGAAAATGTGTTGTCGTGATTGTGTTAAATTTAATTTTACTAATTTTTTAAGTGTTTTTTAAGCAAAATTTTAAAAATTAATTTAAATCACGCGTCTTATTTGTGCAAAATCTATATCATATGGTGATGATCTTAGGCATTATCAAACGTGAAAAACACGGACATATTGATAAGAAGTTGATGATGAAAGTGAATCAGCACGGAAGCGATATCAAAAATTTATAGGAGTTTGCGATAAAGTCGACGCAAAAAGCATTTTTCTAATCATTGAAAAATACCAATATAATTGTCTTCTCAATAAATTCTTAGACTATGTGGAGATGAGCTATTTTTATATACCGAAAGATAAATTGGACTCCCTTTTATAGAGGAATTTTTTTTGCATCTGTAGAACTAATGCGAAGTTTGTCTGTATTTTTGTTCTATAAATTTATCTAAGATTTGTTTTTTCTGTCTTGCCTCTCACTTAACACTTGAGAAATTCTTCACGTTTCTCTTCCTCATCATTCACCAGAGTCTACGATGGGCAAATGGGAGAGAGAAAATTTCTCGTGTGTCTTCTTGGCGAATAATATAAAATTAATTGAAAGCAAAGACGATATTATCTACACAAAGTTATTAGTGACAGGGAGACTCTTCACAAGTCTCGTGTGTCGTGCAATTTTCTTTCATTTGTGTGACTAGAATTTGAAATGTACGTAATACAGTGAGAGTGTATTATAATCTCTTGAGTAGAAAATTTGATAAACCTGAGTATTTTTTACACGCCGTTTCTTGTTTTTTTTTGCATTGAGTAAATTGGATGATAAAGAAATAAAGTTTCTATTTAGGAAATATAAATTTTGCTCAGTTTTTTTGAACCACGTGCAAAGTGACATCGTCTGAGACAACTTTATGGCTTTATAACCAAAATATTGTCAGAAACATTTCTATAAATAGTTAAAGAGTAATTTTAGTGGAAGAATATGTTAGACAAAATCATATATTATCTCGATTTTCAGTGAGCACATATGGCATTCAGAAAATAAAAAGAAATTCTTCTGACAAGTAAGATTTTTTAGCTCACGGGATCTGAGATTCTTTAACTGGAAAGCTTTTAACCGAATTAAATGAACTTGAAACGATATCAGAAAATAGTTGGGTAGGTTAGCTGGGCCCTATTAATTGTTTATCTGCGCAGAATTTATTTAATAAATTATTGTTAGATAAAGTCGTAAAAGGGACGTAAATATAAAAGGATCAAAATGATCCAAATGTAATCCTTTCGCTACTAATGCATCAAATTGACATATTCTGTTATGATAAACGTGCATTCAACGATTGAGATTTGATCCATCCTTTGCAAAAGGATTTTGGGTCAATTTGATCCTATTATTTTACCAGTGGACCAATTATTTTTCTCATTAAAACAACCAAAAGAATTTTTTGGGATATTTTTCTTTTGATTACTTTTACAATACAATTTAATTAAAGCACACAATGAGAAAAGTATTTAGAGTATTCGCTCTATAGTGTTCTATTCCTTTTAGGTTGATATGGCAAAGCGTCCCAGGCTTTGCGAAGTGCTTAAACTCAGAACTTGGATGCTAGGGGAAAGTGACCATGCTTGATACTGTAAAATAATGTCCAAGGTTTGTGATTATTTTCTGATAAACACACAAACCGAAGCGATTCTTCCACTATGACAAAAAAATGTCTCACTTATTAGGTTCATAATCCAACCTCAAATAGTTCCTGGAAATCCTTAGATTTTCCTCAAGAAGAAAATGGAAATTCAGTGGCGATTTTTATGCAAGTTGGGTCCGGGGCCTTCCTGTATAATAATTGATTCGACAATTCGGAGGCCCATTCTCACTGCAAAAAATTCACCGGATACAAAAAATTGCACATCAATATTTAGACGGAACTCTAATCTATCTGCTTAAATCGTTTGTACGACTGGTTATTAGTTTTAAAATCACTTTTATGTAATTTTTCTAAGCCATGTTTTTATGACATTAGGACGCTAGCGAAAACCATTTTTTCACTTTGAGTCCATGAAAATGTCATTCTGCAACCTTAAAATTCAGGCAACAGGGTTGAAGATTATGTCAATTGTCGGTAAAATTGGCGGATTGCAATATGTGTAATTATGAAAGAATCACATCTAATGATATAGTTGCCACATTAAAATTATCATTCATGGACCCTTCTTAAAATATAGGATGGACACAAGTAGAATTTATGAATTTGTTACCACCCACAAAAACAGTTTCCACCAAGTACAAATATTTTTACATAAATATTAGTACTGATGACCCCTCTATGTGCCTATGATAGTGGTTTTCGTGAACAGCGACATTAATTAAGAAATACTTATGAAATATCATGTATCGAAATTACAGATTTGGGTCTATTTTTGACTTTTCCTTCCTGAATCTAGGAAAAAAGAGCTAGGATCCTAATTTTTTTAGGAAATGTGAGGCTTAGCACCAGCTATTGAAATATATTGCGATGAGTCATAACTCTTGATTAACATAGGAAAAAATAGTTATTATCAAGCTTGGATCGTATCAAGCATGGTCACTTTCCCCTATACCTCAAAAGTACTTTCGCATCATTTACCATTTACTGCAGTTAGGAACCATGGATCCTAACCGATTTCAACCGATTCGTAAATCACTCAAAAGATCCTCCAAAATAGTTTTAAGGGTCTTCTAACGATCTTCAGGCTAGATTTTTAGCCCAGTTCCTGAAGGTCTTACCATCTGAAATAACAACCAATTTTATTTTTTTAGAATCTATGATTGTTTATTTTTAATATTCAGCTCTAAGTAAAAATTTTTGAAGAAATCTTAACTATTAGAAATTTAGAAAAGTTGAGTCGTGTGGTTAAGCCTTAGGTCTAAAGCTTATATATTAGAATTAATTTTCAGACGAAAATTACTTATCGGTTCATAACCGTTTCATTACTGAATCGCAACCGATTTGAACCGATTTATAAATCACTTTAAACAACATTCAGAATATCTGAGGAGTAATATAGTTGAACTTAGGATAAAAATCAGTTATTGGTTATGAACTGGTACATTACCGGTTCATAATTCATAACCGATTAGTATTGGTTCATTAGTATTGGTTAGAAATCTCAAGACCTTTCCAACGAGCCTATGATACCGTGAGTCTTTTAAACCTGCAATCTTGAAATGACGATTCAAGGAGGAAATGACGATCGAGGAATGATTCAAGGGTATTTTTATATGAGAACGAAATGTCCGCTTATAGGTAATCTATAAAACATTTCCAGAAAATGAAAAAAATCGCACGACGCATTTTCGGGTAATCCCAGAAAACATGGTTTTGGAGAAGAAGGGGAGGGGTGACAGGAAAACGAGGAGAATGTTAATGATCCCAAGGTCGACTTATGGGGGGATTCCTCTAAGGTCCCAAATCTGTATCTCCAACCGTTTGGTCTCTAAGCGTGGGTAAAGGCCGGACAAACATCGTAACATCATTTCTCAGAAATCGTCTGAAACTTGAAAATGTGTTGAGAAAAGTGGTCTCCGTGTCTCCGACGATCGAAGGTAGAAATTTCGAGGGAGGGGAAAAATTGAAAAATTGAAAAAAAAAACTCTGTAGAGTTTAAGCAGTAAAATTATAAATGTATGTTCTGAACTCTTCTTGCGGGAAGGCCTCCGATTTACACACAATTAAATGAAAATCAAAATTCAATTATACAAGAATTAGTTCTCGAAAACTGAAAAATCGTCATAAAAACTGTTTTTATTTCTATTTTTTCCAAATAGTGCTTGTATAGAAAAAACAATAACTTAAGAAGGTTAAAACTAATATATTAACCTTTTTTCAAATCGATAGTGTACTATTGCTCGGTCGAATTACCGGCAAGACCGTTCTTATCTGCCGCTAATTTCCGGAATCAGAGATATTCAAGGCACTGATCTTGAGAACATTAGCTCGATTGCAGATGATTGACTGAACTGTTGTATCACAATAGCTGTGATTATGAAAGAATTACAGTTTTAAACCAGAGATGAAAGTGTCTGAAAGAAGGGAAAACATGCGAAAAAAAAGTGTGACTATTCTGCTGATGCTGCTGTATTTTGCAATTTTACTTTTATGTTCATTGCAAAAAGGTTTTGCCATTGAATTATTTGCTCTAGGCTCTCTTACTCATTGAAATTCTCTTATCAAATTCAATTACAGTGTAGCGTTATCACACTCTCAAAGTAAAAAAAAAAAACATCAAAAGACTCCTTTATGGTTCTCCTATATCTCTCTAGTCCAAAACTTACAATTCCAATTAAATTAATTAGGAATGTTGGACAGAAATCAATTGTGATTCTTTGAATGTGTCAAACTATTAATATATTGTAATTTGAATATGCATAAAGTATTTTATTGATGAGATGAGAAGTTTAGGTGGAGAGTAAAAGGAGATATTTTATCAATTGCTATTAACTTGGTTCAATGTTTTTTTTTTGTTTCGATTCTGTGCATATGAATCTTCCTCATCTCTGTGCTGGCTTCTTCCATATACACGTGCGTCTCTCTGTCACTCTTAATTTATTCTTCTCCATTGTTTCTTTCGAATTTACTAATTTGTGTGTTACTCAATGTTTATTGTGTTTTATTGCTTAGTTAATTCTTAACTGATTGTTGCAGAAAAAATAATCGACAACACTCAAACACACACTAAATTTATCAACTCAATCATTTTTTTTCTATTTTTTATGCAATGTTATACTGTAAAACATTATTTTTAAATCTGTTGCAATTACAATTTAATAACAAATTTTGTCATATTAAAGCTTCAATCAATCAATTCGTACATATGTAGCGTTTACATAGTGAAATACGTTAGTTGTTGATTGAAGTGTTTTTAAAGATTTTTTTATACCGAAATTCTAAAAATAATTGGTTGTAGAGACATTTTATCAATATGGTACAAATATAGAAGAAATATTTCTCATTTAAAAATACAAAAGTAAAATATTTTGGAAGTAAAATATCAAAAAGACATGTATTTTTATTCATTAAATTCCGTCATTTACAATAAACACAAAACCTATTCCATATTTGCAAATAATGCATTATAACCGCCACGATGGGAATAATCTTTTCCTGTTGGTGTATGTTTATTGTTCTTTCGTATAGAACACCTTGCATTTTTGTTTTGCTTGAATTGAATATCGGTCAACATTTTAATATTTAATCAGTTCAGTTGAAAACTGATATAAAAAGGGTTTTCGAGACTCCCGGATATTAAATTTTTCTGCAAATATTTTTATTTAACATAAATTTATCTCAATTAATGCTATGATTATTCAAACACTAAATGCGCAGCTTTTAAAAAAAGGGAAACACTTTTGCATAGACCGTGATTTAAAACAAGTGAATCATCGTTATTTAGCGTGCAGTTTGACCACAGTAAAATAGATATTGCGTATCATTTAACTTACATAAAAGAGAAAAACGATATTCTATCAATACAACACTATATTATATACTAATAAGAATGACAATAAATAAAAAAAATAAAAGATTGTGTAGGTGAAATCATGATTTGTAGCAGAAAAGTTCCACACACACACAAATATATTATTTCATATAGCAATAATTTTCTCAATGAATACTTTTTATTAATATTTTATTTCTCTGTTCTTTTCTTTTTCCTTCCACCACCACCACCACCAATAAATTCACACACAAAAATATAAATAAAATATTATTTCGTCCTACAAATGACAAAAAAAAAATCAATCACATTTAACACTCAAAACCTGTATTGAAAACCAAAAATTGTGATTACTGAAAAAAAATGCAAGTCAACAAAATTCAACATCAACAGCAATCGATGGAACACGGCAGGAAAAAGGGGAAATTCAAAGAAATGTTTTCGACAGATTTTGGTATTCAAAATAAATCTCCAAGATGAGAAAGATATTTTTTTTGTTGAAAGACAAATTTCTTAAGTTACACAAACACTCAATTTGTTATGCTTATATTTTATTGTGTAGTTGCAGTTTTCTTTTCAATAGCTTGATAATTTATGCATTTTGTTCAAAATTTGAGATTTTTAGCTTTTAGGGAAGTTGTGTTAAATTTCGGACATGTTGCATATAAAGCACCTAAGTTCTAAGTTTAAAGGAAACATCTTTAGTACACATTTAAATTTATTATTACTTTTTTTTCAAAGAATTGCTTTGAACTTTAATTAATGTATCATATTCGACCACTCAGAATATAATCCGACTAACTCGCGAATGGCCAACTTTACAGGAGAGCGATTTAAAGCTGAGATTTGCATTTGCTAATAAATCAATTAATTTAACTTCACTTTCCTAATATTGTACATCAAACGGAAGGATTCGATAATAGCTATCTTAATTCCATAAAACTTTCACAAAATAATGTGTATTTTAATAACTATTACAATATTTTCCGAGTTGTAACATATTTTTCCTGAGCTGTCATATCAAAAGCTCAGGATAAGACCCGAACAACTCGAGTTTCCCACGCTGCCAAGCGACCCGGCTGGTCACGCATCACTTGTCAAAATTGTTTCGATATCATTCCCCATACGCATCACTGTCTATGTATTCTAATTTTGATAAGTAATTTTTTCAAGACATTTTAAAACTTTAAAACCCGAGCCAAAAAAATTACGTAAAACACCAAACTGGCATAAAATGCCAGTGCAATTATTCTCCACAAAAAAGCAATTTTTCAATATTTTTCTTTCCGTAAAACTTCTACAGCAGTTCTAGGACTCATAAATTATTTTTTCAATAAATATTTTCCCATTTTTCTAGTCATTTTTATATAAATTTTGTGAAAATTGACAACAAATGCTAAAGTGAATTTTTACAGATTTTCGTAGCAAAAAGGCAACTTCTATTGAATTTCCTTATACTATTTGTTTACATATTGAATTTTCTTTTTTCTAACAATTTGGCAAGAATCTTAGAACTCATATCTATATATTATCCTGTAAATTTTTAAAATTCTCATATATAGTTTAAAAAGAAAAGAAAAAGTAAAACAAAGCGAAAAGTGAATGTTCACCTTTTTTTACATTACCATTCTACATCAATTCTTGGTCTTATATTACTTAATTTTTAATATTTATTTTATTATTTTCACATATTTTTCGAATCGTGACAAAACTCAAAAATATTAACATTTTTTAGGTTATATAGTATAAGCCATTCAAATGTCCATTTCGGATGCCAACTACGTATAAAAAGGTAGCATTTTACGCCAATTTGGTATTTTGCGCCCATTTTTTAGTTTTTTTTTCAATTTTTAACATAATAAAAAAGTTATCAACTATTTTTTTCTACTAAACGAAAGCTAATTAAATTCTCTATACATTAGTGTTATCACTTGAAATTAAAGTAAAATGCCAATTTGGGTTTTAAAGTGTGAAAAAATCAATTAATTGCATTTTCGAATCGAACAAATGTGATATGAGAACAAAAGTTCGATTGGCATTGACAGGTTTCAAACGCAAGCGTGAAAATTCCACGACAATTACAGAATTTACCCTGTGGGAACTATAGTGATGGGAAAATGTCGATCAGTTGGTGTGTGTCTAGGATGGGGAACTGGAAGAGGAAGAAGTAGAAGAAGTGAAGTTTGGAATGGCGGCTAATTATCCGAAAGAAAATGTAGAAAACTTTCATGTGAAAATTGATTAATAAAAAGATATAATTATCGAACCAAGAGGTAGTGTTTCAGTGAAGTAGGATTCCCAGGACGGATAACCACACCACCTGTAGGTCTTATATTATTTAGTTTTTATTATTTTCACTTTTTCACATATTTCTTATTATTATTTCTAACCAATTTTCAAGCAACAAAATTTCTTAAAAGTTAATACGTTATGAGCTCTCGCGCCAAGGAGAAGTTTGATGCATAATAAATTAGCATTTTATTGCTTTTATCCAGGTTTGCAATACTTGCAATACTAGAGAACCTCAAAAAAATATCAAGATATCAGTAATATTTCATAAATAATTGCAATATTCGCAAAATTTATATTCTGGATTAAATCGTGAAATTTTCTTTGGGCTTTATAAAATATAAGCCATTCAAATGTCCATTACAGCTGTCAAACTACATATAAAAATACTAGCATTTTACGCCTATTTCGTATTCAATATCAAATTTTTAGTTTTTGATCCATTTTTTTTTTAATTTTATAGAAGAGTTATTAATTATTATTCACAATATTAGTTATTGACTAGTTATTACCAAATTGAAGACTATACATATTTGCAGCCAAATAATAGCTTATCTATTGTCGTGAAATCAGCCGGGATACTTTTGACAAGCAAAATGATGACGTCACACGGTCGAGTTATGCGGCTCTTATCCTGACTGAATTGAAAAATGAGTGAGATTTTGCTTTTTTAGAAAAAGCGCTATAACTTTGGAAATAATTTATATTCAGGTATAATATTCACAGGGAAGGTAGAGGGTGTCACGGAGTATCCGAAAAGCGAAAAAAACGAATTTTGCAAAAAATCGAGTTAGTCGCATTATATTCTGAGTGGTCGATTTGTTTTCTCCAATTTTTTAAAGTATATTTTGAATTGGAGAAAAATAGTTTTGTGTACTATATCGGACACCAAGTTTCTCTAAGTTTCCTGTCCTTGTGGAACTCTATCAAAGATTTTTCAACAACATCTCGTTCAGAGAGCCACGACACACTTTGGTTTTATGTTCATTTATGTAATTATGAGAAGCAAAAGAAATGTCCCATATTACAAGCCGTCCGAAATTTGGCATGGGTTCCCTATCCATTAATGCACTCTAGACTAGAATTAATTAAACAAATAAAAAAAGAGAATGTTCTCAAGTGGAAAAAAGAAGAGAAAATGTAAATAAGTTAGATGTGTGATAGAATGAGAAGCTCTGTGATGATTTACGCAATACCATACCAGAGATATTAATTCATGTGGTTTTTCGAAAGGAGAAGAGAATAAAACGATCAAGTGATTGGTCATTCAAAATTACACGTATATATAAATGCTTAAGAGCAAAAATCTTATGAATGTTCTTACATTATAAAGTTCTATAAATAATTTTTCGTATCTTTTTTCTCTCTTTCTGCATATTTCTCTTTCACTCTTGCTTTTCTCCTTCATCATCAATTAATCTAGACTTTTCAGTGTTTGCCTCTTAGACTTTTTTTTATTTTCTTCTCTACAACTCTCAAAAGAAGTAGCAATTTTATGTGGAACAGTAGAAAAATAATGTTGAATGTTATGTGTACATAAAAAATTCTTGGTTCATGGGGAAACTATATATCAAATATTTTTTGCGATGGTGTTTTCTACGAAAAATTCATGAATAATACAGGAAGAATATTTAATAAAATCGATAAAACACTTTAATCTTGCATCATACAAATGTGTAACTATTCAATTTTAACTATTTAGCGAGATTTTCATTAAATTCTCATTCATTTGCTAACTTATATGGTATATCTTCTCGATATTATTATATTCAACTCCTCTCTGTACGGATGGATGATTTAGAATGTTGTTTTCATTCTATGTGGTTTTGGTTGTACTGTAAAGAAGAACACAAGTGCAAAAGGTGTGAAAATGTTTACAGACATATCGCGAATGCAGTAAATAAAATCACCAAATAAATATCTATTACTCAATTCTATGCTCATTCTTATTTTTTTTGTTCTAATTTTAACTCTTGAGAGAGAACAGTTTTTTCAGCTTTAGTATAGTTTCTATTTTTCCTGATTCACTCAATCACATTTCAGTGTTTTTGGCCAAGGAAAATTGTGTGAAATTTGAAGAGTAGCTGAGAGAGAGGGAGATAGAGTGCGAAAAAATATCTTCGTGGTGGGAAAATTGTTTGGGAAATGTATAGTACAGTTGTACACAATTGAATTTAATGATGTCAAGAAAATGTGAAATAATTTGCAAAACGAACTCTTAACCCGCTAGAGTAAAAGGAAATTTAGGAAAAATAGTTCTTGCAACAATTTACTAATTTTCTGTTGTTCAGAGTGTTTCAAATTAAATTAGATTGTAGAGGTTTTTTGATTTTACTCCTTCAAATACCAAATTTTTTATAATGAAAAATATAGTAAATTTTAGTGGTTCTGGTAAAAATGGTGTTAACCCTTTAACGACGAGACACTTTTTACGGACTGAAAATCAACAATAAAAATTAAACTGAGAAACGTAATTAATGATAAGTCATACATCTAACCTTGGAAAGTTCAACAGAGTCTGATTCGGTATATTTTGTTCTTCTATGAACGATAGAGACAAAAATAGCCCAAAAATTTAAGTAATTTTTCTGACAATACCAATGAATAAATTTTTTCGCTTTAATGAAAAATATTACGTGTGAGTATTGTAGTTTATATTGCCAAAAGGGTTTTGCTTAAAAAAAAAAATTCAACCTTTTACTTTGCAATTACATACAAACATAAGAAAAAATAGCTTTAGGTAGTCAGGAAAAATTATTTTCTTTATGGGACACCGGTGTTCCAATTGTCCTTAAAGGGTTAAAAGCGAAGAAAAGTAAATTTTTAGAATCTCAGAATACTAAGAAATAAATTATATTATTTTCAAAATTTTAAGGTACAGTAGACTCTCGCTCAATCGGCTCTTTCTCAATCGGGCGACAAATTTTGTTGACAATTTTCACGTTTAATTATGAAGCTAATTTGCTCAAATTCGCTATAGTTCTTCCTATTTTATCGTGATTCTTTATAATTGAGCGCATTTTGTGGAATTTACAAAGGCTTTGACGCTCAATTCTATCGCTAAACCGGATGACATTTTGCCCCATATTCCCGATTGAGAGAGAGTCTACTGTATAATTGAAAGGTTACACTTTAGAAATTTAAAATATTTTTATTAGAAATTTTCTTAGATGCCAGTGTTGTAACAAATAGCTATTACAAAGAGCTCTATGAAGCTCTTAGTTATTAATATTAATCGCATTTTTATGTAGTTCTGTCAAATTACTATATTTCATTTTCTAAATATTTATCTTTTTTTTTCGGATGAATTCTTTCTCAAGTATTGGGTTGAATTTTATTGGGCAAAACGAATTATGCTATAACTCTTAAGGCTTCTACACAATGGGAGCAATTTTCGTCAAAAATAGCATTTTGGCCGAATTTTGACTTTTCCACCTACAACACTGCAGACGATTTTCTTTGAAAAAGCAATTTTTGACGAGTGTATAGAGTGTATAGGAGTCCAGTGTATAGAGACCCTTATGGCTTCTACACATTGGGAGCAACTTCCATCAAAAATTTCTTTTTTGAAGAACATTACCTGCAGCTTTTTAGGTAGAAGTGTCAAAATTCTGTCAAAAATGCAATTTTTGACGAAAATTGCTCTCAAAGTGTTTCAAATGTCTCTCAAATGTTTGTCCACAATTTGTAGCATTTTTGAAATAATTTTTCTCAGGCACTATCTTAGAATATTTGATTGGCGACCAATTTGTAATAATTGTGAATTTATCTGATAATATTTCATACAAGACGCTCCGCTCCGATTAAAAGGGGCCTCTATCGTATACACATTTTCCTATCTATAGAATAGAATGGGGTAATTTGGAATCGTTTGGTCATCCTCAGGTGTTCGCACTACATAAACCTCGATCTCTGTGATTTTGGTTAACACAAAAACGTCTTTGGAACTGTGAGATTTAGATTAGAATGAAAAGTCCTGTCTTCGTGGTTTTCTTTCTCTTTTTGACCATTTGAAACAATGAGAAAATTTCAAAATTCCAAAATAGACATGTTTCCGAATTACCCCATCTTACCCTATGGCTCATTTTTGCTCAGAGTGACAAATAAAAATGCTTCAATTTGTGAATAAACTGAAAAAAATTGACAGAGGGCTATAAGAATTTTACGATCAATGTAATTCTGTTCCTAAACCCATTGGCATTGTCAAAAATTTTGTCAATATTAATATATTGAAATAAAATAAAGGTCTCTCTCTACACATCGTCGCGTCGGTTGAATCTGTAACTGTGCTAACTGCATTAACTTTGCAGTTAGCACAAATGCAGACACAAATCAAGAGCAGTTAACACAGTTGCTGATGCAACCGACGACATTGTAAGAAATTTTTATCAAAAATTGGCATCTTGAGAAAAATAAACAGCGATTCACCTATGAATTTTTAAGCAATTTCCTTCAAAATGTAAAATTTTGACATAGAAGTAGGCTATATTGAGCTGGGCTGGGGCTACAGTGAAAAAGTTACTTTCTGTATATTTCTAAAGGAATGTGGACTTTATCGTAATGTAATTTAGATAGATATAACAATTGTGTATCTAAATTAAATTGTAGCTAGATCCAGATTCCTTTAAAAATATGCGAAAAATAGCGGTTTCTATGTAGCCTCAGCTCAATATAGCTCCACCTTGCCCTACATTTCTTCAATGTGTATACTGAGAAAAAAAAAGGGGGTGCGATTAATTTTTCTTTCCTCATAACTAACATTTTTTAGGTGTAAAACTATATCAACATTTTTTAATCTTAATTTTACACTTCTTTGAGGGTAAAATTAACATGAAAAAGGGTAGCTTTAACCCCTAATACATCTAAAAAGCATAATATAATATTTACACCAATTTCGGATCAATACTGCAGGGTAAAATAAATATTTCCGGAATGTTATTTTAACTTTTTCGGATTTCTCTCAGTGTAGAGTCCATCATGGGCTTTATGGCTTCTACATACTGGAAAAAATTTATGTTCATATTTGACAGTTTGTCAGTTAAATCAACATTTGTCGTACGTAATTATACGTACAGGATACGGGTTCTTCTGAATTAGTGTAGGGGAAAGCGCTCTACCTTCGCACGATTTATGCTTCGAACAATTCATACTTTACAATGTGTTGTAAATGAATTTAACCCATTATAATATTATATTTTAATAGCTAGTCCAATACCTCAAATTTTCAGAAAAGGGCTATGGGTGAAATCCATAAGATGCATAGAGAAAAAATTGAATTGTCTGAAGCTTGAGTCGTCCGAAGGTAGCGCGCTTCCCCCAAATTTAAAAAAAAAAATAACATTTAGCATAGAATGAAAGTGTCGATATGATTTATTCGTCTTAAAAGGATTAAAGTACTTGCCAGCACAATTGCGAAACCCTGTATTTCAATAACAATTTTCAAAAATAGACTAAAATAATGATTTTATATTTATATACTGTAGTAATAGTAGATTCACCTTAAAGTGTCCGATGTTGCGTGTAAAACGCTCTTTTCTGTGATTGAGAAATTGACGAGAGCACTTGAGGTGTTTGTTTATCGATTTTGTGCCGTAATCCGATAACACGCGCCAAAAAGGTGTACTTTAAGACATAAAGAAGAGACTATGAGACGAGTGAAATATAAGTAATATTTAGAAGACGATAAAAAGAAATTTTTGAAAGGCAAAATTTTATCAAAGTTTATGTATGAATTTTGAGGAAAGTTATTGTAGCGGCGAAATAAAGGTATTTTATACGCTGCAAGAAAAGTAAAAGAAAAAAAAGTAAAGAGGGAATAGGAGAAAAATGTAAATCAAACGTCTATGTGAATTTCTTCTTATGGATAGAACGAAATAATAGCGAAAAAGAGCTGAAAAACACAGAACACAAATATGTTGGGATCAAGAAAAGCTTTAGATGTTTTTCTATTCTTTTTTCCACTGTTTATCCTTGTTTTATTTCTTTAGTTATTTTGTGAATAATGCAATATTTTGTGCAGAAATACCTCCTTTAAACTAAAATATTCCTAGATTCTCTTTTTTTAAGTTTTCATTATATCTCCTATATAGTGTTTCGTGCTTCACAAGAATTTAATTTACTTAATAATTTAGGAGAGAATAGGATGCAAAAAGAAAACGACATATTTTTGCTCCCATACTTTTGTTATGTCTCATGGATTCTTTGTGTAAATATGCCTCCATAATGTGCCATTGTGTTAAAATGTAATATATTCTCATAATTAATTGCCAATTAAGTGAAGATGGAATTGAAACCTGTAATTAATGGATAATTGTGCTAATTTTCCCCGTTCGTATCCCTTCTGGTAGAATGCAGAAAGAACTCTTCCACTTGATTTAATCAATTTAGTTTTTATTATGATAAAATTTTATATTGAACTCTTGAGGATTGTATATTTATTTTACTAATATCCATCATTCTAATCTTTTTCTTGCACACAATAAAAAAATGGAAATTATCCAGTTCGAGGATGCCGCCCTGGAAAATCAGTGTTGATGACGGAAGCAGAAGTAAGGGGCTTATGCCTAAAATCCCGTGAGATATTTCTGCAGCAACCAATATTGCTGGAATTGGAAGCACCACTGAAAATATGTGGCAAGTACCAGTTTATTTACCATCAAAATTATTTCATTTGATCTTTCATAGTGTTAAACGATTTATATTGTGATATTTTGTTTCACATGCAAAATTTTGCACGTCTCTTCATTTCTCTTATAGTCAATTAAAAATTCCCAGTCGCTTGTTTATTCGACCTATTTTCACTCTTGACTAAATGAACCCATTTTTATTCACACGAAAAAAAAAGAAGTTGTTTCATGTTCCTCTCAGGGACAAGTCATTTTTGCACGTGTTAATTTTAATTTAATGGACAAATGTGCCACATTTTGAGTCTGTGAGAGATTCAGAATATAGAACTTAAGAAAAATTTCATATCAGTGAGAAGCTTGATAAGGTTGTACATTGCTTGATTCTTTACTGTACCAACATGTAAAAAAAATAAATTTTTATCCATATAGCACAGTATTTGAAAATTCATAAATAAAATATGAATGTTTTGAATGCTGTTGATAGTTTTGACCTCGAATTAGACTTGTAGAAAAAAAAATTGTATTGATAAATTGCTTTAAAACTTATTTTCATTGGTTTTGACTGGAACTTTCTAAAGGCGTCTACACATTTGGAATAATTTCCCTCAAAGATTTTTTTTTTAAATAAATTGCCTGTGTCACTGTAGAAGATGTCAAAAAATAAAAAAAAAAGATTTTTTTTATGAAAATTGCTTCTAATGTCTATAAAAGACCATAAGATAAGAAAAACTTACGTTAGGGCCCAAATAGATCCAGGCTGATCCTCGAAAATATTTAGGCTATAAAATTTGACAGTAAAGATTTATTCCAAACTGTCATATACTGACGGCTTTGGAACAGCAATTAAAAGCCCTTTGCATAAATTTCCTTTACCTGATCCTGTACTATCGCATTTTATAGACTAAATATTCTCGAGGATCAGCCTGAGTCTATTTAGGCCCTTACAGAAGAGATATCTGGAAATTGCAAAACAACAATTTATGAAAAATATTTTATAAGAATTTCTCATTGATAACAAAATTTTATTGAAAGCTATAGTTGTTTTGATGAAATTGCAAGTAAGTAGCATTAGTACACTGAGAAAAAAAAGAGGCTGCGATTAACTTTTTTTCGTCATAACTAAAACTTTTTGGGTGTAAAAATAAATCAACATTTTTTAATGTTAATTTTACATCTTTTAAGGGTAAAATCAACATGAAAGAAGGGTAACTTTAACCCATAATACACCTAAAAAGGGTAATACTTACACGGTTTTCGGATCAATACTGCAGGGTAAAATTAACATTTCCGGAAAGTTATTTTAACTTTTTCGGATTTCTCTCAGTGTAAGATTGTTATTATTTCATTATCTTATTGGGGTAAAATTTGATATTTCGGCCAGCTCTCAAAGTCGGAAATGATAAAAAAAATCAATTAAATATTTTAATTTTCTAATGAAGACATTAAAAAATTTGACAAATATATTAAATTTTAATTAGGGTAAGTGTGCCAAATTTCGGCATAATTGCATGCAAGCGCAAAAGTTTTAAATTTGAAGTGCACAAAGTGATTTTTTTTGTTACTTCTTTTTAAGGAGTGTTGCTCGGGACCTTGTAGACAATTGTCTTTATTTTCTCTAAAATCATTTTTAATACATTTTAAAATAAATAAGAATGTAGACATAGCTTTGGTGGCATCGGTGCCATATTTCGGCCACCTTCATTCTCATAGTTCCTTTCCCTTCCGGAATTCTTCCAAAATCTTTTTCACATTATCCTGTTCGTCGAAACGAAATTTTTTATAATTTTTTGCATTGTATAATCTCTCAAAAAAGGCAAAACTAAAAATTCATGGAAATTTGATGAAGAAAAAAGTGGCCGAAATTGCAAGCTGGCCAAAGGTTGGTATACTTACCCTAATCTTGAGATTATGATTATTTGGGAATCCCAAAAAAAAAGAATCCTTTGATTAAATCAAAGAGTGACTTCCAAGAAGCATTTGAAAAATGCATTTCATTCTTTTATACATTTTACCATTATACTCGTCCGTCTTTCTAAATGGGTTAATTTGGGAATGTTCTATTCTTTAATTAGCGACAGTTTTTACATTATACACTTTAAAATTTTTAATAAAACTAAAGAGACTGTTAAAATATTTCTTAAGTACCTCATGACACGAAGATATAAAATATATTCAGCTGAAAAATTTATTTGAAGTTGAACTTTTTTTAAGTTTCTGACTTTACAAATTTTACTCTCTTGATATGCGAGAAAATTAAAAAATATATACAATTAAAGTTCTACAAATATTCAGTTCCAAATTGACGTAAAGCAATTTAATTGAATATTAAACCAAATTTAAAAATAAAAAATTAAGATTTACGACGACAAGTCTGTTGTAACTATGTAAAACGTACCCACACTATGATTGCTTCTAACAAAAATGTTTCAAAACCAAAAACTACATGATAAAAAAAAAATAAATCAAAAAGGAATCAAGAAAAAGTTAAGTTAAAAACTGGTATACAATGTTGATCTTGTGAAGACCTTAATCGGCAAATCAAGAAGAAACTACGAAATTTTGCTAATTAAAAATTTGAATAAAAAGAAGATCGAAAATTTGTATCTCTTACCGTTTCGCCTCTTGCTGGATAATAAGTTTACCGACAGAAAAAAAAGATTATTTAAGAAAGATATGTCATTTACGAGTACTTAACCAATTCATTACCAATTGCGACCGATGCAATCGGATTGAATATTTCAAGACCTTTCTAAAAAATCCAAATTTATCCAAATCGGTTGAAAAATTGACCCTCTAAAGTAGTAAAAACTTTTTTCTTCATGAAAATAATGTATCTACAGTACCGTTCAAAACATTAAATACATAATGACTGCTTTTGAGCTAGTGCTCTTGAAAGCATATTTCAGAAATACAGAGTTTAAAGAATTTCATATTTGAGTAGTAGCGGCCACCGCCGTCTTAGTGACATCCTTCGTAAGTTTAAATACATCTGGTTTGGATGGGGAAAATGCTATAATATCCAGTTCTATTGACTAAAATACTTTCATATATAAACCTAAGTAAGAACAGTTTTAAACAACATTTTAGAAGATACATGGGCTAAAAAATGTATAATTTGAGCTTTTTGGACAAAAATGCAAAATAACCCCATATTCTAAAACTGGTCTAATCTTTAGTTAATCATTTAATTTAAGCTAAATACTATTAGTAAATATTATTAAGAGTTAGAAAAACTGAAAATTATGCCGAGGAAATATTTTTGGTATGGATTGTGGTCGGTATCCCGGCTGATCTGTTCTGTAAGGGGTTTCTTATTTGAATATTAAGATTTCCAGCACAAATTCTACTTTTTCATATATTTTTTATTATTTTTCAAATTACTTCTTATTATTGTTGCAATTTCATTTCTTTTACTTTATTATTTTATTTAAAAAACATTAATAAAATCATCAAATTCAGTTCTCCTCGAAAAATCTTCCTTTAACTTTGATAAGCGCCTCACAAATTTGGGGCATCCTGTTGATCAATTTCTCCAAAATGTCAGCAGGAACTCTGCCCACACATCCTGAAGTGCTTCCACCAAGATTGGAACTGATGACGGCGCCTTCTGTCGAACCTTCCGATCGAGAAAATCCCAGAAAATTTCAATGGGGTTACAATCGGGTGATTGGGGTACGGAGGGTGTATTTAATGTTTTAAACGGTACTGTATATATAAGTAATCTACAATGAAGTATAGTTTCAAAAAATTTTTTGAAACATTTTCCTGGGGAACAATATTATCGTGGACACGACTTATTCATGTCGGTTTCGTCAGCAGTAGAGTGGGCAATATTTTGGTAAAATTCGTCAGTAATATTTAAATTTATTAGGAAAATTAAAGAATTATGGATCACCTCGGCAAAGATTAAAGAGATTTCTGACCATTTCAGTTTTTTTGCCGGCAAAAAAATACAATCAATAAACTGATTAAAATAGATTTTTTTACTGATGGAATTAAATGGTTCCTTTACTTCATTTCTTTTGCTTTCGTAGTTTAGGACTCATTAGTTTTGTCAAAGGAGAAATAAAAAAAAAGGTTTTTTTTTTCAGTTTAACTTTTTTACGGATCAATATTTAAATTTATTTACTTGTTGTTTTTTTTTTTTAAACCAGAATAAATAAATTGAGAACTCTTTGAATTAGATATTGGACAATTATTATAAAGAAATCTATCACCAGTGCAGTGTTACAATTTATGATTTTTATAAAAAACTATCGCTCTTTATATGTAAAAACTTAAAAAAAAAACTAGTGGAAGTATTTCAGGCTTTGTACATACTTTGGCTTCGAAAACTTCATATTTTTCCGATATTGCTGAATCTGATCTACTTTTTTTTCAGTATAAAAGTGTAACTATGCAACTGGATCAGATTCATTAAAGGAATATCACGAAAATAATATGTGTTTGAAGTCAGAGTGTGTGCAAAGCCTGAAAGCATTCCCCTGTATGCAAGTTTTAAACTATATTTTAAGTCCAATATAATTGATCTTGATTACATCACAGTTACATATTTTTTTTGCTCCATAAAATAAAAGAAGTGATTGAGTTAGTTTCTTTCTAAATTCCTTCGTTAAATACCTATTTCACAATGGCAAAAATGTGAATTCTAAATGGATGAACATATTGCTAAAAAGAATCTAGTGAAATTGAATTCATCAACATTAAACTCAATTGTGTGAAATTTAATGATGAAATTCATTCTTCTTCCAGTTTTACAATTGTAGTTGATGATTTTCCACATAGGATAATGAAAGAAAGCAAATCCTCAAAAAGCTTTGTAGAATTTTCTCTTTCTCGAGAAAAAAGAAGAAGAAGATTGAATATGCAAAAATTTCTTGATTACAAAAACGACATCTTTCTCTCTTACTATACGTCCTGCAAAGGCGAAGGAATATAAAAATGATTCTATATTTTACTGTTGTAATCTTTTCATTTTTAGGAGATATCCATGGTCAATACACAGATATGTTGAGATTATTTGAATACGGAGGCTTTCCACCAGAAGCAAATTATCTATTTCTCGGTGATTATGTTGACAGAGGAAAACAATCACTGGAGACAATTTGTTTGTTGCTTGCGTACAAAATAAAGTACCCAGAGAATTTCTTCTTGCTCCGTGGCAATCACGAGTGTGCCAGCATCAATAGGATTTACGGTGAGATATTTAACTGCTGTCTTTTCTTCTTCCTTCTTACATCTTCACAAGAGCCATATAGTTTTCAGCATTGAATCGCGTATAAAGTCGATGAAATTGAAAATTTAATACTTGGATATTCTCTCAACAGGATTTTATGATGAATGCAAACGGCGATACAATGTTAAGTTGTGGAAGACCTTCACTGATTGCTTCAATTGCCTCCCCATCGCTGCAATAATTGATGAGAAAATATTCTGCTGTCACGGTGGACTGAGTCCCGATCTGCAAGGTATGGAGCAAATTCGGCGGATTATGAGACCCACCGATGTTCCCGACACAGGACTCCTCTGTGACTTACTCTGGAGTGATCCTGACAAAGATGTGCAAGTGAGTTTACATTTTTTTCTCGTTCTAAAAATACTTACAAAATTCTCTCCATGTTTCACATATAAAATATTATACTTATTATTTATTTATCGTGTGGAATATTCGCATTTAGATGAAATTTGTATGTGAGGGTGTGTACACTGGATGAGACTGACACTTTTGATTTACAATTTTGCATCCAATGAGATATTTATAAGAGATTTTTACCAGAAAATTAAAATTGTACGCAATAGCTGAAACATTTTTCAGTATTGCTGCATTGACCTCTAATTTTTGCATAAAACATTTCAAGTATTTCTTCAATATTGATTTGTTTTGAAATTGATTTTTTTTTTGTGTTTAGAGAAGAACATTTTGATGATAGTATACGTGCACAACTTTTAACTTCAAGGTTCTAAAAGGACAAACAGCGTTTTCCAATTGTATCCTAAGGATTTTGTCTCAAAGAAAGTTCGATTAACTTTTATTAAGTGCTTCAAGAAAAAAAAAATTCTTTTACTGAACACATTGTGTTGGTATTTAGCAAATATTTAAGCAAGTTTAACTGTTTTTAAACATATATTTCGTGTTTGGCAAAAAGAAGATCATGAGAATACTCATTTTGAAGCAATTAAAATATTATCATGCACAAATGTTATGCTATCACTAAACAATCTATTATTGAATTTTTGGACGTTTTTATTTGCAAAAAATCAGCATTAAAAAGGCAAAACTAACTGGAATGTGATAACACGGGGAAGTTTCTTACACAGAGATTTATTTTTTATGTTTGCAATTGGGCGGAGTTCTCGGAAGAATACCACGGAAGGGGTACTCAAATAAAAAATCTGAAGCTAATTTAAATACTAAGTGTATTTTTTTCTCAAATAGGTCTTATTGATTATGAACGCCACTGTTTGTTCATTTCATTTTCAAAGTTCTATAATTTGTTTGATTTATTATAATTTGACTGAGAAAATTAGAAATTCTTGTACTGGATTACAAAATTTGTCAAATCGAAAATATCAATATTCAATATTTAATATTGGTCTTCGACAATTTTTGTAGAGGAATAAATTTCTTACAAAAATCATCATCATCATTTTCAACCGTTTATCCCTATTTGGCTCGCGGACCCATGACATTCAGTTTAGCAACCCACGCCTGTCGATCCTTCGGCACTTCAGGAAGACATTCGGGTTCGATCTCAAGTCGCTCCAAGGTAAGATTCTGAATTTGATTCAGCCACCTTGTCTTATGGCCTCTACACATTGGGAGCAATTTTTGTCAAAAATTGCTTTTTTGAAGGAAATTCCCTGAAGCGTTGTAGGGGGAAACGTCAAATTTCTGTCAAAAACGCAATTTTTGACGAAAATTGCTCCCAATGTGTAGACGCCTTTAGGTTTGCCTCGAGGTCGACACCTCCTCACAGTGACTTGCAAAGGTTTTCTGGGGAGTCTTTCTCTATTCATGCGCTGAACATCGAAGTTGTGATCTCTCAACTCGAAGAAGCAACTCCTCGACTTTTAAGCGGTCTTCAAACTAGAGGTTTAGCCCAGTTCCCAACGGTCTCAAAATCCTAAATAGCGAGCAATTTTATTGCTTTTTGAGAGCCTAATAGGTCAATTTATCTTTAATAATCCAATCCTACGTTAAATTTTCCCAAATCACCGTAATGAGTGATAAGAACTTGGAGCAGTTAAGCCATATGGCTAAGCCTTAGGTCTGAAATCCGTATTAGCTCCTCACCAACGGCTACGTTCCTCACTCGATCTCGATGAGAGATTCCCTTAACCGCCCAGAGGTACCTCATCTCGGCAGTTTGTACTCGCGATCTTATACATTCGGTCATTACCCAAATCTCATGACCATAGGTGCGAATAGGAATGAACACAGCTTTGGAAACCGAAAATTTAGCCGAACGATTAAGCTCGGCCTTCCTCACCACGCTTCTTCCAAGCTCCCTCATTACTTCAGAAATTGACCACGCCACGAGAGTTCTGAATTCATCCTACTATCACTCGTGAATAACACCCCGAGGTACTTGAACTTCTCCACCTGTTTCAATGGAGTCCACTAGCATGTATAGTGCATTGTAGAGGCTGCTGTCGGGAGATTACTATTACCTCCTACTTAACCACGCTTACCTTTATACCTATTTCGGCACAAACACTTACAAATCGGCCGAATGCGATTGAAGCTCTTCTTCGAAAGATCCAAAAAGAACCGAATCATCTACAAAGAGGAGATGGCTTACCCTGAAATTATCAATACGAATCGCATTCTATTCCAATACTAGTTCGCAAAAATTTCAATACTGATGAATTTAATTAAAACACTAATTTTCGTAAAGATAGGGAAAAATGGTCTTCGGCAAAGTTGTAGAAAAATAAATTTCCTGTAAAAATATTTCAGTTTGATTTTTTTTGCATTTGCTAGAGTAAAATGTCACAAATAATCCCATATTTGACAAAGTTTGCGCCAGCAATTTTGAGTATCTCGTCAAAATTCCACTTTTAGTTAATGATTCGAAAAGCATATTTTCTTTCGAAATAAGGAAATCCCAATAATTCTGTAGAGCAGTAAATTTTCCATTGTAATATACTTATTCTGAAATCTCGTAAATTTTAATTATCCGTTTTGACAAATTTGCCTGAGTCTCCCCTATACCACCAAGGGGAGGAATATTTTTTGTGTTATGATTCGGACTTGATAAACACAAAAAAAGTTCAAGAACTCGCTAATAAGAAGTTACAGATTTTAGTTTTTCATTCAAGGCGGAGAATTATTTTTAAACTCCCTAGTACCGTTACACTATTCACACTTTTTCTTGGTTAAAGTTTTTCCTGGGCTGAAAAACTGCTAGCAACATTTTTTAATAATAATGACATTTTAATAAAAAATGTACGTGAATTAAGTAATTTTTGGAGTCGTTTCTTTGATTCGTTTGAAAAAATGCTCTCTTGCCCATTCCGTAGTATTCTTCTAAGGCAAAACCAAACCTCGATGAATTTTAGTATGGTGGTACTCTCGTGATTTCACTTAGGTAACTACTTATGTTATTATTTCCAAAGATAAAATGTTTTATGTGACTTCATTTATCTTTACTAGGTAATTTTATATCCTTTTTGATTTAAATTCTAAAATACCTCCAAGATTTAGGGTAAAGGCTCATAATTTTGGACAGTTTGCATATAAACATCGATGTTCCAAGTTTCATGTGCGATATTTTCAATACTAATTGACTTTTTTTGTTACTCTCTTTTCAAAAGGGTAGTTTAGAAACTTAGAAAGCTATTTATCGTCTTATTTTTACTAAAATTAGTTTTAATACGTTTAAAAATGAATTGATATGTAGAGGTGAATTTGGCTCTTATTTTGGACAACTTGTTTATTAATTTGGACAACTTGGCTGTAAATTTGGACAGCTAATCCGCCTCAACAGGATGCCCATCGTTCTTCATTTCATGAACCAATCTTACCAAGTCCTCTTCCTGTTCATGTAAGGGAAACGTAGAATGTCACAGAAGCCCGGAAACTTTCCATATCATTCATTAAAGTGAATTGATTTCGGTACTCTAAGTACGTCCGGATTCGCTCATTCCCTGGCCTTTCCGGGAGCCTTTCAAGGCATTTCTCGCTACATCTCTTTCGTAGAGATGATGCTCCTTTGTTTCTCCAGGCATTTGTCCAACCTAGTCATCACAAAAGCTAAAACTTCACGAAATTTCGTGAGAAAAACACCTGTCCAAAATAAGAGCCATCACCTCACTGGTAAATCTCTTAAAAAATTTACCATTTTTCACACGAAAAATCTAATTCGCAAGGCAAATATCACTTCAGATTAAATGTACAAATCACCAATAACGTAAATCAACACAATATTCAATGAATATTCAATAATATCACTCAAAAAAAGCGAAGAAACATTGTTACAGTGCTGTCTCTCTATAGGCACAGTTTGGGTACTTTTTTTGACAGTTCTCTCTCTGAATATGCACAACTTTTTTTGAAATTCCCAACGGTTTTTTTCTTTCTTTTAATAAATTATCATTTTTTTATTGTTGTAGAATTTCCCGTGTTATTTTAAATATAATATGAGACAGAAAAAATAAAATTAAGAAAATTAAAAACAAGAAAAATTAGTTACCAAGAAAATAATTTTCTTTATTACTTTGTCAAAATGTAAACAAATTGATTTTGAATGCAACCGACACAACAGCTGTGCATATAGAGAGTGTGCATTTAGAGACACAGCACTGTAGTACTTCATCACAGCTTAATTAGACTGAAGTAAACACAAAGTTCTGTCATATTTCTCGTAAGCAATTGCTCACACTGAATTTTCAACAAAGCAATTTTAACTCAAATCATATTCAAAATTTAACGTATTTAGAGTTAAAATTTTCCAAAAAGAACAAATATTTAGATAGAATTCATTATTCATCAAATATTGGAATAAAAATCCATCATTTTAATCAATTTATTTGTAGTGCCCAATTTTATCCTCAAAGTGTCCAAAATAAGAAACTGGACAAAATTATGAACCTTTCCCCTATTTCTTATGTTTAAGAAATAAAGAAATTATTTTGCAAATGTTTAAAATCACATTTTGACCATTAAGGAAGACTCAATTGCTATGTTAATTCCATTTACTATTTCTGTTATCTGAAGGAAAAAGTTTTATAGTGTGTTCTCTCTATAAAATATTCTATGAGTAATACTGGGAGTGACCTATATTCTTAATCTTGCTTTAAGGGTTTGTTCCCAGCTAATGGGATCCTTTAGGGTGCTAGAATCTGTTTTATTACAACGAACAAAAAATACAATTTAAAGATTGCAAGATAGTCCCAAAATGGAGATAATATTAAATTTTCTGAGTGAGAATAGAATCCCCAAAATCACATTCCATTTGGGAGTCCCCTTTTTGTTCAGAGTGAAATTCCACAGACATTATGAGAATAAATTGGGGGGAGGGAAGGGAATTGAAGGAATAATTTGATTACTAATTCGTGTCTATTTTAATTCTTTAAACGCAAAAAGGGCTGGGGTGAGAATGACCGTGGCGTGAGCTTTACATTTGGTGCGGATATTGTGACGAAATTCTTGGGACGACATGACTTGGATTTAATATGTCGTGCTCATCAAGTTGTTGAGGATGGCTATGAGTTCTTTGCAAAACGACAACTCGTCACTCTCTTCTCTGCGCCTAATTACTGTGGCGAATTTGACAATGCTGGTGGCATGATGTCTGTAGATGATCAATTAATGTGTTCATTCCAGGTAAGTTTCATCTGTTTCTTTTTTTTTGTTTTTTTTTACAAATATTTGGTATGAAATGATATTTTTTCGAAGGAAAATAAGAAATGAATCATCACGATGATGATTGGATTATTTTTTTTATTGTCTTTGCTGCAGATTCTGAAACCAGGAGAAAAGAAAGCAAAATATCAATACAGTGGAATGAACTCGGGAAGACCATCGACGCCACAGCGTATACCACCGCCTCCATCGGTTGCGTCCAACAAGAAAAAATAATATCACTTAGTTCCATATTCATAACAATTCATAATAAAATATTAATGTTATATACAGAGAAGAAAACAAAAAAAAAAAGAAACCCAGAAAAACTGCATCCACAAAAAGAAAATTAACAGAAAAATAGAAAAGAAAAGCTGAAAAGGAGTTGAGGAAAAGTGAAAGAGGTGAATGAAGAAACAATGAAAGATGGTACGTGAGACACTGGAAAAAAGGTAAAAAAACACACACCGAAATGTAATTTTTAACGATGACAGAGCTCTCGTCTTTTCTCTATTATAAATTATACATAAAAATTTATTAAAACTAAATAAAAACAATGATGTGGATTAATTTTGTAGAAGCGTAGTTGAAAGAAGAAATTGTAAAAAAAAAGAGTTGCAGTTACTGCAAACGAACTATAAAGTGATTGGACACTTGAAAAAGAAGCTTTATTTTTTGAAATAAGACCCGATAGAGAATCACATCACTACAAAAAAAAGAGTAGGGAAAAGTGGGGCAGTTTTGAAATTGGGCTTTTTTCTCCTGTTTTCAAATGAAACTTATGGCCTCTACACATTGGGAGCAATTTTTGTCAAAAATTGCTTTTTTGAAGGAAATTCCCTGTAGCGTTGTAGGGAGAAACGTCAAATTTCTGTCAAAAACGCAATTTTTGACGAAAATTGCTCCCAATGTCTAGACGCCTTTAGCTAAAATTTAGCTAAACAAAACGATTGCAAAGCTAAATTGCATCAAGATAAAGCTCAATTCCATTTAAAAATAGGACAAAAAAGCCCCATTTCAAAGCTGCCCCACCTCTCCCTATTGGGAAAATCAGTGTGAAATGTGGATGAAGAACGCGAAAGCTCTGAAATAGTAAAAAAGTGCATATCTTGAGAAAAGCAACAAAAAAAGAGGCATGAGGAATGAGAATTTTTGCACGTTCTTATTAAAAAAAAATTAATAACAAGAACTTATTCATTGGACATTTTTCAATCAATTATACCTGTAAATTGTAAACTTTTCCTATAGGCCATAAAAATTGGGAAGTGTAAGTCTTCGTATTTCTAAGGTATTTTTTTTTGTTAGTTCACCCCTTCTAACCCCCTTTATATACCCCCTTTTCGCGAAAATGATTCATTGATGAGAAAATTTTAGCCACATTTTCCTATTGGCTATTTTTTCTAAAAAAAAAAACACCTAAAAATAGTTTAGCAAAACGTATTTAAAAAAAAACTCTATTATGAAAGAAAGAGATTTAAAGAAAAAAAAGATTATATTCTTGATGACAAGTGTTTGAATAAAAAAGAAATATAACTATTTAAAAAAAAACAAATCTTGTAGAAAGCAGAACATTTTCAAAGTAGTAATAAAAGAAAAAAAAACAGTGAGGATGTGAAAAAAAAACGGGCGAAGAAAGATTCTTTCACTTCTCTGTGAAATAAAAAAAGAGGAATTTTCTGACATCACGACAAAGAGTTTAGAAAAAAAAGTTGTATATTTGGAAGAGACTTTATGTGCATTATTTGCAGAAGAATCATTTGCCCCAAATATACGATTAAACAGAAAGAAATTGCATAGTAAAAAAAAATGTGTATTTTATTGACAATATTGATAAAAGGATCGAGAACCAGAGATTTGTCCACTAATTTATGCGTAAATTCGGTAAATTCAGTTAATGCGACATTGAATTAAAAAAAAATGAGGGAAAACGTCATTGCAGTGATAATCATAAAAAGGAATTATTTCAATTCGTCTCATTGTATTATTTTTGGCATCTCAATTCGTTGGTAATTTTAATTATAGTTAATAAATTGGAAGGAGTAATAGTTGCAAAAGAGCCTTATTGTTTGCAACACACAAAAAAGAAGATTGAAAAAACAATCACGCCAAAGAAATTCTTTTACTTTTTCCACCCTTGTATTACTCACGAGCAAATTCAATTCGATAAAATTGGCTTATGACTAGAGATTTTACTTTCAGTAAGAACGAAATTTTTAGATTAGGTGACATAAGAGAAAATTGTTAAATACTTTACAAAGTAATTATTTTAGGATATCACAATCACTGTAAGGTTCATTTCATTGCTTGTTTCTTGTCATTTTTGTAACATACACTGAAGATATTTGAAGTAACAATAGAGACTATCAATATTCTAATGCTTATATAAAAAAAGGGAATTGCAGTAAGGGAATAAAATGTTATTTAGGATATTGTCAGGGTTTTCGCGCTTTTCATCTATTTTCTTTCTCATTCTAACGGAATTTCCATTATTTTTTTGGCAGAGAAATAAAATTTTATGACCCAAAATTCTTAAGATAATCCAGTGATAAGCCTGTGAAGCGCATGAGAATTGTGATGGACTTTTGACAACTTTGAAATGGGGCTTGTTTCAAATGTTAAGCTGAACTTTTGGGGAATAGGTTGACGTGGATGATGGCATTACTTCGGTGAAACTGAGGCAATACCAAACACGGGGTAGCACCAAACACTATTTTTTTTCTAAACTACTTGGACTATCTCGACTATTGCTTCAGTTGACAACCATCCCTATAATGCCTACACACAGAAAAATTTTGACTCTAAATTTAAGAATATATAAAATCCTGGGAACTTAAATTGGACGTGAATCCCCGAGGCGTTTAAGTTTAGAAGCTCTGAGCGAAAGAAATGGGTTAGAATCCTTAGCTCAGTTCTTAAGTTCAGCATTAGCTGGAACATAAAAAATGTCTACAGATTTGCAAATTGCAACTAAAACTAAATGAACAAGGATTTAGAATTAGGGCATTGGCATTCATTGGGTAGGATTTGAAATTAAATTCCTGGGTGTTTCTGTTTAAGAATTTTCCATTTTTCTGTGTGTATTATTATTATCGTGTCGAGGCCTAAAATCAAATTTGTCTTGCCTAAAAACGGGCCAAGTCAATGGCAAGCGGACTTGCCGACATCAAATCGCCTGTTCCGCATGAAGCAGAGGACAACGGACAAACACAGAAGTGGGGGGTGGTTTGGATCACCCCACAGTCTCAAAGAATGTCATATTTGGAGAATCCCCATCGCCGTCTGTTGTCTTTCGAGCGCGCTACGCCGCTTTTCTAACGAATGAGAGACTTCCATGTCTTCCAGTCTTGGTCACCACCAGGAGGAAGGCCTTTCCTTAATTCGACAAAATCTGGTGGAAAAACTTTCTTCCACAGATTGAGTCTAGCCTCCTTCGGAGATGGTTTAAGTGGCTTGACAGAGTGGTAAAAGCTCTTGCGAGACTTCAGCCTTGCTCTTGGTTTTTTGTGACCATGGAGAATATCGGTGGCAGCCAAAATCCTGAAAGCCAAAATCCCGAATTTTCAAAATCCTGAAAGGGATGAAATTATATGGAGGAAAATGTTTAGAATAATTTCTTAAGACACGAAGATTTCCCTTTGCCTCCAGCAAGCACGGATACAATCGTGGGAGTAGCTGTGACACTTTTAAGAATTCGGGATTTTGACCCATTCGGGATTTTGGCTTTCGGGATTTTGGCGTTCGGGATTTTGACCCAATAACGAGGGCACTGTATTATTATTATTAATAACTTACAAAAATTGCGACGATCCTGTTGTAAGTAAAGATAGGCCACAAGTAATACCACAACCCTCATGGTTCCGGCAGTTCCGGTACACATTTTATACCAGGAAAATTTCATGAAATCAAAATTTTCATCCCTATCTCAAACTCTGCATACCTCTTGCCCATTCTTCTGCGCTTAAAATTGGATTGAACTAAATTGAATTTGCTGTGACGTATAAGATAAGATGTATTATGCAAAACGTTTGAGAAAGGATCGTCAATTTTGACTGATCTAAAATGTTCTCATGGATCTGGGTAGCTTTTCTCTAGCTTGAGGACATCCCAAAAGAAATGTTCTTAAACCAAAAAGCAGTCAGATTTTAAATGAAAAACCAGCATAATTAAACCAATAAACTAATAAAATTAGACTTTCATTAGTTTTTCAAGGAGAGTATAGGGAAGACCAGGACAGAATTAGTCAGCGGTAGAATTAGCCAGTTAAGGTGTTGTTGTTACAGCTCTGATACACCTTTTTGATCAGGAAAATTTTATGTAATCGAAATTCACATCGCTTTCTTTTAGCAAAGCTTTTAGCATATGCCTATTCCACTCTTGGACTCTTCTTCTTTTGAACGTCATAAGAAATTCAATTAAGTTCAATCTAATTTTGAGACCGAAAGACTGGGATAGACTTTTGCAAATCTTTTGAGAGAGGATAATAATAATAATTTATTGATTCATGCCCAAAGTACACACAAGATACATCGAGGACTATACATAAATGATGGGACGCGAATTTTGATTTCACGAAATTATACCGAGCTGAAAGGTCTGCCAAAGGCATTAGCCATAAATTAAATTTAGCTCAACCGAATTTGGAGTGCAAAAGAATGAGACATGCAGACATGACACATTAGACATGAGACATGCTGGAAGCTTTTCTAAATCGACCTTTTGTGAAAAGTTGATCAAAAACTTCCCAAAGTCCCTATGGAAAACTCATTGCAGATTTTAAATTATATTTTAGACAACGTTTATTTAAAGAAATCTTTAATCCAAGTCAAATGTTTCTGGGTTTTTGAAAAGCTTTTTGAATTAATTTTATGAATGTTATGTAGAAGATATAAATGTCTCTCACTGCTGCTTCTTCGATACACCCTTGTTTGAGAATCTATAGTACATTTGTCTCAATCAGATCAAAGCCGTATAATCGCCCAAATCCGTTTTTGTTTATTTCACGGCCCAATTTGACTTTTTGCAATGTCAAATTGGTGCCGTTTATTTCTAGAACCAGGATTAGTCCATTAGACACATTAATGGTTTACTGGAGAAACATTCAGAGTATAAATTTTAAAAGAAGTTTTTATTAAGGTTTTTTAGGTGAGATATTAATTTTAGCAACGTATCTTTGATAAAAAAAATTACTGAAATTTCAACAGAGTCCAAAACGTAATGCTTGAACAGGGGATACTACACCACGTATATTTGAATATTATTTAATCCTACAAAATATTTGTGTTCTATTAGTAGAGCTTTAAAAGCTTTAGATTTAAACCAAGCTCTAGCCAATAATAGAACGCGATTAGAAGTAACTTGGAAAGCCACGGTACCCATAATGCGTGTAGTTCCAAGAGGTTTGTAGAACGCGTCGTAATCTAAAATATGTTGCCTAGGAACCAAAAAAATTGCTCACCTAGAGTGTGATCTCAACTGAATTCCTGTATTCTCATCTATTTGAACAAGGATGGTCTGTTATTCCAGCTTTGAAAGGGCACTATTATTATTAATCGTATCGAGATATAATTACAATTCAATCATGTTGTCGTATATCCCGTGTTGGAAGGATCTGTTGATCGGAGATCGCCTCGGAGCGCCTTCCCCAAAATGTGGATGCTTCTTCCATGATCCATAAGTTTTTTGGTAGAGGCGGTGCACTTTTATTACGTTTTAACACAGTGAAAATGTCTTTTTCTAGACATTAAGATCTTTGCACCGTGCGGGCCAAACTCATAAGACTGTGAGTCAAGCCGGGGATAGATCCGCCCAAGAGCCAACGGGTCTTGCCTTGCCTATTGCACCACTGAGGTCTCCGAAAGGACATTAATAAGTATGAGAATACTTCTGGTTCATTTAAGTTTATAGTTCAGTTTGTTAAACTATTCACTCTTAATGGCTTAACGAAATAATCAAATTGAATTGAATTAAACTGTTTTATGGAATGCAATATTTAATTACATGTGGACAATCCTAGGGACTAGGGGAAACTGGGGCACCACCAAACGCGGGGTAGTACCAAACACTGTGATTTTTTAATTAGATATTAAACTTCACAGGACGAGACTTGTATGAATTCATAGACATTTATGTGGGAATGAATTTGGAATTTGGAATGATTTCACTGGGAACGTAGTACATGATCAGTAGAACAAATAATATTATAAAGTTCTGTTCAAGGGAGGAGACGTACTGAAGTTACATAGTTCTGAATTAAACTATTTATTAAATTAAAAGGAGAGTTTTCTCTCGATATCCCCCTTTCCCAAATCCTACATTTATGAAGATGCTTACCCAATGAAGAAATAGTCGACATAACTAAAGTAGTTTATAAATAAAAAATCAGTGTTCGGTGCTATCCCATGTTCGGTGGTGCCCCAGTTTCCTCTAAGGATTGTCAAAAATTGACAGTAAATTTCTTTAGGAAGCTTTATCCCATTCAATGAAAAACTCGATCGTATGAAATATTTCATCCAATCACATTTTCTTATTGACTAAAGCTTTTGAAACTTTAGCCAATCAGAGAATGTGATGGAGTTGAATATTATTTTATAAGATTAAATATTTAATTGCACCTGGGTAATACATCATCCTCAAAATTTTATTTTGATGATGATAGACTTACAGCATAGTGGGAAACTAATAGGAATGTAGTCGAATCAATAGGGGGAAATGGGGCAGCTTTGAAATTAGGCTTTTTCTCCTATTTTTAAATGGAATTTAGCCTTATCGTGATGTATTTTAGCATCGCAAATTGTTTGCTGAGTCAAATTATATCGTAATAAGGTCCAGTTTCGTTTAAAAAGTATCGCTTTACAATTCACTTCCTCGTGATGCTCGCGCTTCTGTGAGAAACATTGAGGGTTATATCAAGTCCAGGCTTGCTTGATGCGTTCTGCTTATGTCTTTCCTTTTCTCATTTTTTTCTTTAGTTGTTTTTTTGTAGCCACACACTTGTAAGAGGGTTGAACCCTATTTTGTGCTGGTATTTTGAATAAATTGAAATTGAAAAATAGGAGAAAAAGCTTAATTTCAAAACTGCCCCACTTCAAAGGTTCCCCACTTTCCCCTATTTGGATTAAAATTCCGTTAAGACGTCTCTCGGTTTGATCCGAAGGTCTGTTCAACACAAGGTTCAGTTACATTAAAAAAATAGAAGCTCCACTTCCCCCTATTCCCAAAGTTTCAGCTTAATTGGAAACAGTCGCTTTTCAATGGATCACAGCAACTGTGAATATTCTCAAAAGTGGTATCGCAACTAATAACCATTTTATTGCAATATTTTATTTAAATAAAAATTTGATGGAAGTACTATTCCACGGCAACAACTCACAAGAAAGGGGATCGAATCCCTCATTTCCCATAAATTTCCTATTTTCTATCTCTTTAAGAATTTCTAGGAAAAAAAATAAGGGAACATCTTTGATTAGAAGTGAAGATTTGCTTAATGATTAATTTAATTATTAAATTAAAATGAGAAACTAAGAAAAAGGATGATAAATGCTGAGTAAGAGAAGGTCCATAGAGGTAATCCTAACTAAAAAAAAAGAAAATGAAAAAACGGAGAAAAATGAAAGAAAAATTATGAATATTTAACAAGAGAGAAAATAAATAAAATGAAACACAGCACGTCATTTTATAATTTTTCTTTTTTTTTATTTTTTTTTCGTTCTTTGCCTTTTCGATTAGCAAAAATAGGTGTTTTTCCTCTCGGATTTATTTACAGGATAATCCAGATAGGGGAAAGTGCCCATGCTTTGCACGGTCCCAAGCTTTACAATGACTAAATTTTTCCTATATGCTTCTGAATGCATACGATTCTGCAATTATATTTTAAAAACAAGACACTTTCTCTTAGTTTTTAAAATATAGAAGATATGAGCCACATTTATTGAAAAACTCTTGGGGCCGTGTAATGCATGGGCACTTTCCCCTAATCCTTTTATAGTTCATTCTCTCGTGAGGAGTTGAACAATTGTGCTAATGAGTTTGCTGCCATTCTCATGATGCAACAAATTCAGACAAGGATCGCGGATTTTTTGCTCCAAAAGTTCCACAAGTTCCTTCCTCAGGCACTTGATCATCTCAGCCACAGAATGACTTGCCGCTTGAAGCATAATCCATCCATCTTCGAGGAGAATTATAAAATCTCCACCATGAAGTTCAATTTTGATGTCAGATCCGGAAAAGAGAACAAGTGGCAAGAGGGGTACCATTGTACATTCCCTGATGAAAATCCTTGATGTTTTCACCTTTTCCTGGAACACCAGGAAGGGAAAGTTGAAATGTCCGACAGTTGAGTTGACAGAAGATGGATGAATAGCCACATAGCCATCCTCGCGTGTCTTGAACCGCAACTCAGATGGCAGAGCGACTTTTGGTACAGCTCCGCCCACACTCATGATGAAATTCTTTTCTGGCGTGAGAACTTTTACAACATTGGGATATAGAGCTGCACAGAGAATACCCGTGAGAAGCCTATAATTATCTCCATTGCTATTCATCTCACTCCCTGTAATATCCAGCACATTGTCCTGGTATTTCCGATTGTGTCTACCCGAAAGATTGACTGGGATGAAACCAATGGCCACAAGGAGTTCCAGGAATTGCTGCTTGATTTCCATCAGCATCTCAAGGGTGGGTACTGAAAGAAAATTCTCATCGGCAAAACACCTTCCGGAATATCTGCTGCGTTTATTGGCTTCACGCCATCTCTGATAAGCCCTGAGAACTGTTAAATGGTCACTATTGAGAACAGCAAGTTCCCTTTTCTTCACATCAGCTTCCACTCTTTTGCTAAATGGCGCCACAAAAGGCGACTTATGACTCAAACAGGCTGCAATGGTCAGTACACTGTCCACACATTGAAAAATAGCTCCAAAGAGCATCAATTTCCCAATGCGCACATCAACGGGCAGCGTGGCCAAATGATGCCCAAGAGCTGTAAGATTTTGCTGAGAATCAAGTGCTCCCACATCCTGCAAACGCCCAATGGCCGATGAAATACTCTCCGGTGTTGGTGGTTCAATTGTCGCCTCAATAACACTCTCCACCGTTCGACTAGTGAAATTGGGCAGTGTTTTAATGCGCAGCAGAAGCTGCTCAAGCGGCACACGATGTATCTCCGGAACCGGTTGACTGAGAATGTGATTTGTGTAGCGATGACGAGTGAAGAGATGAATAGCCACACCACTCATCACTCTTCCTGCACGACCTTTTCGCTGCAATGCATTTGCCCTAGACACCCAAACCAACTCCAGAGATTCCATATTTCTATTCGAATCAAATCTCTTCTCTTTCATGTGTCCACAATCAATGACAAAGACACAATCATCGATGGTAACCGATGTTTCGGCAATATTTGTGCTCAGGACAATTTTTCGTTTAGGTGCCTTCACCTTTTGGAACACCATCGATTGTTCCTCATTCGTAAGTGTGGAGTGGAGAGGTACCAGGACGAAATTATCCGTACGGGGACTGAAGAGGGCATTGTCAGTGAGGAAATTGTGTACGGCCTGAATTTCAGCAAGACCGGGCAGAAAAATGAGGATAGTTCCTTCGCGAGGCCAATTATGTTCACCCTTGACAATGTGCACCAATACGGATTCTATCAGTTCCGGATTGACTTTCAACGGATCCATGAGAAACATTGTATTGCAGGTCCTCTTGGAGAAGTCTGCAGTAAACAAGGAGATTAAGGTAAGAATTAGACCTTCTTACTTCTTACAAAAGCTTTAAACTTTAAAGCTTCTGAGGATGGGAGTTTTGTACCATTTGATTTTTCCTAACATATCTTACAAAGGACTAAGGGCCCAAATAGACTCAGGCTGATCCTTGAAAATATTTAGCCTATAAATTCTGGCAGTAATGGATTATGTAAAAGAAATTCATGCGAAGGACCTCAGGGATAAATCTACTGTTAAATTTTAAAGGCCAAATATTCTCGAGAATCAGCCGGAATTTAAGGATCAAATTCATTAACTCTTTCGGCACCACAGCACGCAGCAACAATTTTAATTTTTTTTGATCAAAAATATCTTAACTCAAGAATTAATCGAGGTCCTTAAAAAATGTCCTAGAATTGGACATCCTTAAGGGATTGTAATTTACCATAAGAATTGGTATAATAAGAAAAGAATATAATATAATAAGAATTGGTATAAATAATTTAAATAATTCCCGAAACATCCATCTTCTGCTTTGGGAACGCAGATTCCCAAAAGACGCAAAAGCAAAAGAGTTAAGGAAAATAAGAAAAATGAGGTGAACGAAATTCCCGTCATCTGCAGCTTCAAAACCCCAGATAAGCTTATGGTAGCTGATATTCTTTACGAGGGACCTTGGAGTGCGTGAAAATTCGATTGTGAGTTAAATTTTTGGGGGTGAAGATTCGCGTTAAGTGAACTGTTCTCGTTGGTTGAAAGAGATAAAATTGGCTCGACGCGATTCTTTACTCTCTAGTTACAATAAACTTATCTGACCTTATCACTGGTCATTTTCAATATTAAATAGTCTGAGTGGGGAAGGCCAAAGAAAGAAAAAAAAAGTTCATTGAAATTGGTTTATAAACATTAGAGATAGAGTCCGGTCTATTTGAATGTAGTAGGGTCAAGGTACAGTGAGTTGGGGTAGAGACGGATGGGACCCATTGTTAGAAAATCTCAATCTCGGATACAATATATACTAAAATTTCATCAAAATCGCTTCATAAACACCGAAGTCCGGTCAAGACATTTTTGATTATAGCTCGGGTCAGGGAACATCGAGGAAGAAGTGCGACCTACCGTTGGAAAGGTCTTGACCTCAGCTACAACATACTATAATTTAAAGAAAAAGCATAGTCTAGTTTTTGAAATATACGACATCGAAATTTCGAAAACGATTTTTCGAATAATCGGACCTTCTATTAAATCAGATGAAATTCGGGTATCATAGAGGTTATAGTAATCCACGAGAGCTATTCAAAACACCAAAATTTTTCAAGTTCTGACAAATACGACCGGAGATATGCCCATTTGAAAATTGAATATTTGACCCCTTCTAGCTCGAGTTAGGAGAGTCATAGAGGTTTATTTTTTTTTAATCGAAATCTCTTAGGCCTAACTATAATATAATAAAATTTGAGATCGATCGATGCCATAAGGAGTAAGGGAGACAACAAAATTTGGTGGCATTCCAAAATGGAGGAAGGGGGTGGGGATGGGGGTGGATCTGACATCACCGACATCACCTACTTCTATCCGCCTATCAACATTTAACCTTTGTCGAAAACCTCTTGTCAATATCTCTCTCCAGAAGGGGTTATATGATGGACAGATAAACGGGACGTCTACGAAAATCGATTTTTGGCGCATATGATATTCGAGATCTGTCAGTGTCAAAACTTATAAATCCAAAATTTGGGCCCGATCTGACGAGATCGAATTTCACCTCGGATACAAAAGCTTGAGTTTGTAAAGAACCTCGGCTAATAACTACTTTTATCATTTGTATTGGGAGAGCAACGCTTTTATTGTAGAAAATTTACAACGATTATCGTACCATTCAAAACTGAAAAGGAAGTAAATTGAACTTTCGTCCAAAAACTCCACTGCGATTACTAAGATAAAAGAAGAATAAGTTAATCGAAAAGTAAAACGATAATCATAATTTTCAACCTATTCAATCAAAAAATTGAAATTTTTGACGATAGTCGTTGTATATACTTCAGTGATGCAATTCTGACGCCGTCACATTGCTATCCCGCCAAAATTTTCCCGATTTTGCGAAATAGAAATATACATCATACACAGAGTCTTCACTCTGTATGAGTGGGCACGGATAAAGAGTGTGGCGCTTTTAGAGGGATGGCATGTGTAGTAGTGCACAAAAAGCGGAATAATTGCTGTTATTATGAATATCCCGCGAATTTTATCTCGCGAGCTCCTGGAGGTCGCAAGTTGGAAAAATAAATGCATTTTAGGTGAAAATTTCGCGGTTTAGTGCACAAAAAATATTTGTTAAAATTGTTTCTATTTAATTTATACTATGATTTATAATTATAAATAACACTGTCCACGATGAAAAATTGAAATGATTATCTATGAACACTTTGGGGTTTCTTGGTGCCTCCTGAACATATCTCACGAAGGTACTCATTTGTGTAATATGGTTATATTATTCGGACGTCAAAATTCTAAGATATTTTAATGTGAAAATTCTCAAGAAATGGGTAGAATTATTTTTATTAAGTTCATGTTATGTCAATAATGGTACTTAATAGGATGTTGGTGTACAGAAACGGTTTGTGCAAGACAATTCAAAGAAGACTGCCCTAGACCCAACCACTTTCTTATATTTTAATTTTTAATTTCTTATATTTATGGGACACCTGTGTTCAAAAACCATTTCGATATCGAATTTTCAAATATGAATGTTTATAACCACTTTGGACGGCTTATTTTCAATCGATTTGCTTAAATTAGGATTTTTTTCACGTATATTACTTTTTAATTTGTTCGTATGCTTGTTACTTATGCTAAAATATTTTAAAACCTACTTTCTTAAGCAGTGTCTTATTTTTGAATGGTTTATTTTTTAATTTATCAATTAATTTAATCGGTAGTAATACGGTATGTACCCAAAAAGCATGCGAAAAGATGATAGACGGATAGCTCTTTTCCGTGAGTTCGAGCACTCCGCAAAGCCGAGACGATTTGCCATCTCTTTTTCTATAATTTTCTTCATTTTCGTCATAAATACCTGAATACCATTCGAATCCACGAAAAGGATTGCGCAGGACTACTTATTTTCGTTACGAAAAAAGAGCTAAGTCACTGAAGATCATAAATACTAAAAAGTTAAGGTGTTCAAAGAAATTCTAATCAAATAATTTAGGAATATATAACACGGTGATGATATCTATACAATCTTCTCTTTTATTCTCTCATACAACCTGCATCATTTCTTATATAAGACAGTACAAAGGTCATCACTGTCAAATACAAAGGTCATTTTCTTGACCGAAAATGCGCTTCAAATAATTTAGGGTCATATTCAATTTTAAGACGTTTTTTTTTGTTCATATTTTACCATATTGCTAACAGTGTCCTTCTCGATCCTATAATATTCAGTGATCCTAGCTTTTTCTTCAAGAAAATATTCACGTGAAGGACACAAGTTGTCCCATACAGCTTTATTCGTAAGTTTGAAAAATTTTCAAGAATTTATAAGGAAAATCGAGGAAAACACAGGAAAAACTAAGTGATAAGGAAATTGTTTGTTCTAGGGAATTTTTCCTTGAATTCACGTTCACAAATCATTCCTAGATTCTGGACACCAATGTCCTGCAATGAATAGTTATTAATATAATAATATGAGTTTAAACAAACAAGTCAATTCATTTCTTGAGAATTTTCACCTGAACATATCTCAGAAATTTAAAGTGGTACTCCTCCATAAATGTCTTTGAAGAATATATGTTCATGAAACACCAAAAGGACCACAAAAGTACTGATTCACTTCCGTCTCACGAGAAAGGATTTAATTTTATTGCATTGTGTTTTAGAAAAAAAAAACACTTTAGGTATTACAGTAATAACGAGATTGTTAAACAAACACCCAAGGCATTAATAAATTCATATGGAAAAATCATTTAAAAAAAATATTTTGTTGCCTTGGACCAAACTTATAACAAAGAAATTAAAATTTGAGTGATTTGATAAAATTGTGTATCTAACGGAAATGATTTTGAAAATATCCCGCAAATAAAGAGTGAATGAGAGAGTGCGAGCGAGAGCAATGGCATGATTGAGAAATGACAGTCTCATTGAACAAGTGTTGAATTTCACGAATTTTTCTATAGTTTTTCGCGATTTTAATGTTTTAGTAAATCAAATCACAACAATTTTCATCTTGTGAAAGGTGTTTCTGTGTTTAAATGTGAATAATTTGCTCAAAAATGCACAAAATATGAGCTGAAGCGGCTTCACACACACAACCATCATTCCGAAAAATCTGGATAAATTTCGTGACGGCCATCGGAATTGGGGGGCAGATTACTGCTGAAAAAAAAATATTTTTTTTCTTCAATAATCATGCATGAAAACAACAATAATCGTATTATGATAAAAGTGTACACATAAACAGTAAAAACAATTTAAATTTGCAAGTTTAATTCAACTAAAGGTGTCTACACATTGGGAACAATTTTCATCAAAATTGCTTTTTTGAAGGAAATTGCCTGCAGCGCTGCTGGAGGAAACATCAAAATTCTGTCAAAAATGCAATTTTTGACGAAAATTGCTCGCAATTCATAGAGACCTTAAGGGAAGAGCACCTTAGATTGAAATGTTAAGAGATATGCACGATATTTAGGCGAAAATATAAGCCTCAAAATATTATTTGGTGTTTTTGTGTATGCTAATCCGTGTATTAATGATCAATTTATCTATATCTGTGCATTTGAATTTTAAATTTTTACAATAAATTAATAAAAAATAGATGTAATTGCAACTATGTACTCTGTATCTCGGATAGTCGCGAATTTAATAAGGTTTCTCACGGAAAATTGGTTTTATAAATTAAATCTGAGTTAATACACTGCATTTTTGTGAGACTTAAATGGCAAAAAGTAACAAATTATTTGACACGCTCAGAGCTGAAGTTGATCGTTTTAAAAGAGAATTGCATACAAAGGAGACCACTTCCGCTCTGAGCGTCTCATTTTTAAAAATTGATTTGAATTGATGCAATAATGTGGTAATAACCTGACGATCTAAGGAACACTGCCGGTCGCTGGTGCTCTTCCCTTATGTTGAAATTCCAACAGAAAAAATTTAACTTTCATTTGAAAATGAAATATCTGATTCTATAAGATACAACGTTACATACAACTCTCGGTAATAATTAAAAATATTATAAATAATAATAATAATAATAAAATGAACCAATAAGATAGGGTGGAATCACCACTTCTCGCCAGTGCCCCACTTTTCGTCACTTATATTGAAATCGCTATTTTTCGCGATTTATGAAATAAATGATCCGCAAAGTTATTTGTATTTTTACTGCTGCTACGTATAAAGTCGAAAAATAATAATTATATTCGTTTTGAATTGATGATTTTTAGCATTTTTAAGAGCAATATTTCAAGCAAGTGCATCGAATACAATATTTCTTACCAAATATAGTTACTTTGGACCTTTTCAAGTGGGTGGCGAGAAGTGGTTACAGAACTGGCGAAAAATGGTAAAAAGTGGCGACGAAGTGGTTACTTTTGTATTGTTAATAAAAATCAGTTTTTTGGGTACTCCAACGTTAAATTGTTGGACTTTTGTTTTGACGAATCTAGAGCTAATACATCTAAGTAACTTTATGTCAAATTTGAGTTATCTAGTAATAAGGGTTCAAATGTTATAATAAAATGAATCCCTCTTTTTCCTAAACATGGCGATAAGTGGTTACTCCACCCTAGTTAGAACTTAATTTTTCAGCTTCCTGGCTAAATATTGCTACGATTATCGTATTATTATTTCCTATGTTTTATCACAGCAAAAATTTCATTTTTCAACAATTGCGTTGAACTTTTCTTATTCCTCTTTTATTTTATGTAATTGCAGTCGAGCTTTCGGGAATTGAACTTTTGGTAAAACAGCTAAGTTTCCTACGAAAAACGTTGGATTTCATCCGATTCATAAGTTACTTAAAGAACATTTTAAAATAGTTTTAGGAGTTAATAGAATTTGATTATCGTACAAAAATTGCTTGTCGGTTCATTACCGGTTCACAATCGATTTGAACTGATTTATAAATCACTTAAAATATTTCTCAAAATGCACTTCAATAGGCTTAAGAGCCTTAAGAGTAATATGATTGAGTTTCGGATAAAAATTAATTATCGGTTATGAACCGATTTATTACCGATTGGAATCGATTCAGGCTTATCAGGAATTCTGAAACCTTTCCAACGAGTCCAACATGATACCATTCGGTTCAGAAATACGCTCTCTAGAGTCTTTTTAACCTTTGACTTTGAAAAACCGTATAAGGACGAAATGTCCTGCTGAGCAACCTCTAAAATATATCGAAAAATGAAAAGAACACACGACGCGTGTTTGAGCAATCTCCAAAAAACTATGGTTAGCGATCCATGTGGCGACTTCTGGGGAGTCTCTAGAAGATCCTAGATCTCTATCTCTACTTAGTTTAGGCTCTAGGAATTGTAACGGCCGGGCAGACGGACAAACGGGACCGATATGTTGAGAAAGGTAGAAATTTTGAGGGTTGAAAAAATCGAGGGATTATAGGGGAACTGTACCAAATTTCGACCAGCTTGGAATATCGCCCACTTATGTTGTTCCTAAAATTTTCTGGGATTTTTAGGTTTTATATTACACCAATGATTAAACAATACAAAAAAAAGATGAAATATGTCGCTTCGACGAGCGATGTTCAAAAGACTTTGGAAGAATTCCGAAAAGGCAAGGAACTATGAGAATCAAAGTGGTCGAAAAATTACCCAAAGCTTTGACTATATTTTTATTTATTTTAAAATGACAAAACTTCTTAAGATGAAGTAATAAAAAAAATATTTTGTATTAAAAATATTCCTTTTTAAATTTAAGGTTTTGTAGCTTGCATGCAATGATGCCGAAATTTGGTACAGTTACCCTACTGCTCTCTTTGTGGAGTTCGAGCAGTAAATCCAACTTGTTTCACTTACCTCTATATCGTGCGTAAAAGTCCGACAATTTGAGATTCTCATCCCGGATGGATCTTGGTGGGTCTGCATTGGAGGCAATCACATCGGCATATTCAAGTTCATTCAATAGATCTTGTTCATCCGATTTTTTGAGTTTCCGACAATGCTGAGAATCAGCTTCCAGCACATAATTGCACTGCTCCACTATATCCTCCAGGAAGAGTTGTTCCACGGGAAATGTTCTGCCTGGAATGTCCAGGACAGGGGCACCTTTGAAGTATTCTGAGAAGATTTTAGCATTGAGAGTGGCTGACATTAGGATCACTCTGAAGTCTGAGCGTTTTTCAAGAAGTTCTCTGAGTATGAGCAAGAGGAAGTCAGACTCTTCACTTCTTTCGTGAACTTCGTCTACAATGACGTATGTCACTGTGGCCAGGAGAGGATCGGTTTGAAGGCGTCGAAGAAGGATTCCTGTGGTGCAGAAGGTCAGTCGAGTGGCTGAGGATATTTTATTCTCTAGGCGAATTTGGTATCCTACTGAATTTCCTATTCGTTCGACTCTCTCATCTGCAACTCTCTGGGCTACTCCAATTGCTGATAGGCGTCGAGGTTGGGTGCAGATGATCTCCACGTGAGGGACATTTTTCCCATTCTTTGATGATGTGAGCCATTGATCGAGTAGGAATTGAGGCACTTGGGTACTTTTGCCACAACCTGTTTCACCACTTATCACAACCACTTGACTTTTTTCCAGTAATCCGAGAATGTCTTTCCGCTTGTCCCAGACAGGGAGTGATTGTCGGACTTTCATCATGTTCTGGTAGCTGGGATTTGTCTGTTTCTCCTCAAATTTCCGTACTAACCGGACATTTTCTCTCCGAAGTTCCTCCTTGGAGACTGAATCTCTCTCAGATTTACCTGTAGATCCTTTCTGGTAGTGCGATGGGAGATTCTTCTTCTCTTCCACCCCATTTATCGCTTCGTCCGGAACGTAGAATATTGAGACTTTTGGATGGAGAAAAGGTGCTAAGTCATTTCGTAGAAATTCCTCTACTTCTTCCTTCGATTGCAGCAATTCTGACAGAGTATAGATGCTTGGCATGCCATCCTCAGCGACTTTTCGTGCTTCCAGGGCCAGCATTCTCATCAAACGCAGGCACAGGGTGCTGGGAAAATCTGGGTAGGTTGTCTTGAGGAGTACAAGAGGAGCTTCAGTGGGATATTTACAGTCATTGGGAAAACGTATTTCCAGATAGAACCAGTTTTCTGCATCCTTGGCGTGCTTATCAACAGGTTTTTCTGGAGGTTTTTCAACTTCATGCGAAAATCTACAGTTTTCCCCGTATTTACACTTTCCACGTGCAAAATTTCTACATTTTTCCACACTTTTCTTCACTTTAGGCACATTTTTACTTCTTTCCAGCTCCAGATCTATCTTCCTCTTTTCTGAGGGACTATGAATGAGAAGATGATCTATCTTGAGTCTCAATTGCCATACCCTGTTCTTTTCTTTTTCCTCGAAATTCTTCTCATAGATCGATTCCAAGGCAGATTTTTCATCTTCTCGCATCTCCAGAAGTTCATTTTCTGTGACAGATGATTCCGGAGGAGGACTCTCCGCTATGGGCGGTGGAAAATATTTGCAATAGAGTAATTTTAGGGCATCATCGAGTTCCCATTTCGTATACTCTAGCGCTTCTTGGCAGTGATTTTTGTGGAAACCATAACTTTCAATCTTCCGGATGGCGTAGAATCTCATCATATCTTCGGCGGAGGAGCCAGTTTTTGGCACATTCGAAAAGTCAGTGATACCCTGAATAACCAGATTACCTCTCTCCTCCCAGTAAGATTTTTTAAGACGATTTCCCTTGTCCCTGTAAGCACTGATACTCTCTAACTCGAAGTCCTGTCCATGAATCTCTCTCAGAGTCTCCATCACCAAATTCTGGGAGTCTTCGTTCATCCGCAGAACTTGAAGTTCGACTTTCACTGGAGCCTTTGGTGGAGGAGGCTTCATTGCAGAGTTTCTGTTCAAAGAAATTCAGGAGTAGGTTCAATGGGAATAGCTTTCACGTAGGGGGAATACTTACGTTGAACTCGCATCCAGCACTGGGCGCAGAAAACCAATCATCTTCTTAGTCTCTTCGTCCATCTCGAGAGTCAGAATCACACACGTGCGTGAGTAAGGTAGATTTGGAAGTTCTTGGAGATAAATTGAATTATTTCACAATTTCACTTCACACTGGGCTGGGGCAATCTCAGCTGATTGACTGACATGTGGCGATGGTGTCATCTTCGTGAAACTTCGTGAAATCGGGGAATTTTATACTTCCTCCACATAAATTACACGTAATTTATGAATTTGTATTATGAAGAAATTTACAATTTTTACTGCTATCTTGACGAATATTCATAGTCAAATTGAATATTTTTTAAGTAATGCAAATGATAAATTAGACTGTAATAAGAAAGAGCATTATTTCCTCAAAAATATTTTTTATGTATAGAAATATGGAAATCAAAAGAGCAGCGTATAAAAACCTTTGGGGCGTAAAAATCAAGAAGGGAAAAAATATCGGCGCAAATATCAACGATATATTGATAATTTGAATTGAAATACCGTTACGATATTCATCTGAGTACGAAAAAACTACAGAAAATCTTTCTAGAAAGTTTTTTATTATGCTGCAATCATGTAAATTTATTTAAGATAAGAATAATATTTAGATATTATGCTAAATGTGTGTGATTCAGAGGACATCATATGGTAATTTACCGTAGAAACAGAATCAAAAGACCCAAATAGTTTTTGTTAATTGAATTGAAGAATAGAAGTGGTATTTATAGAGTTGGAACCGTTGGAACTATTATTCACTTAACACACCGTAGATTATTATTTGTGAACTTTGCAAATTCGAATTCGATTCATAGCTTAAGTAAAGGAGAAAAGAAACATAATAATATGTTTATAAATTGCTGAATGGAAAATATAAAGCCTACAATAGGATCTTAAAAACTTACACTGATAGTGATAAATAGATTTTCTATAAAGGTGGACATTTTGGCACGAGTTAACGTAATTTACAAATGCTCAACGGTGTTTTTTTTTTTGAAAAAAGCTTGTCTAGGTCTTTTATGGAAGATATTTATATCTCATTCTTTGTAATCTTTACGAAAAATTAGGCTTAGACTCTGGCTGATCCTCTAGTCTAGAATATTTAGCCTGTAAAAGGACATTGGGCAAAAATGTATGAGAGTTGGTCTATGTGGCGACCACAGACACTGAGAAAAAAAAAGAGGGTGCGATTAACATTTTTCCTCATAAATTTAACACTTTTAGGTGTAAAAATATATCAACATTTTTTAATGTTAATTTTACATCTTTTTAAGGGTAAAATTAACATGAAAAAGGGTAACTTTAACCCCCAATACACCTAAAAAGGATAATATTTACACCGATTTCGGATCAATAATGCAGGGTAAAATTAACATTTCCGGAAGGCTATTTTAACTTTTTCGGATTTCTCTCAGTGGATGGGAGTATGCGCATTTTATCGATAATGGTGCAGGATGAAAAACTAGCGAAACCCAGGACGATATTCGCCGGGAGTCCTTGTAAAAACGCCTTTATCCTTTCGAAAAAATACTATTGTGACATCGAATTACTCAACATCATCTAAAGGAATCTTCATGAAATTCGGCATGGAGTCAAGGTATGACTTAAGCTATTTATCCATGTATACTATTCCCTCCCCCCACCCTTTCTTCCAGTAGCCCCTATACAAAATGTAGACTTTTTTCATTTTAACTTTCCTCTGAGATGAAGTAGAAAGCTGAAACTTGGTATGGGATTAAGGTTTATGAAAATTTCCTTAACAATGTATACAGGCTCCTCTTCCCTGCACCCCTTCTTGTAGCCCCCATACAACATAATGACTTTTTCCACTATAACTCTTCTGTGAATAGAAGTAGAAATCAGAAACTTGGCATAGGATCAAGGGCAATGGAAGGCTCTTTAACCGTGTATATATACGTTTCCTCCCACCACTCCTTCCAGCAGTCCCCATACAAAATGAGGACTTTTTCCACTATAACTCCTCTCTGAGAAAAGGCAAAAAGCTGAATCTCGGCACGGGAATAAGGTTTATGGAAGGCTATTCAGTCACATAAAATCTGATTACGGTTACAAAAGAAAATAAATAAAAAGAAATAAATAAATCGCAATTACAAAAATAAGTCAAAATATGTAATGATTCTACTAAAATCGATGAATACATTGAGGCCATATCTCTCTCTATAACTCATTAAGAGTATCAAACATAGATATTATAAGCTGTCATGCGATGCGTTGATTGATCAACACAGGGCTATTATCTATTCCAAAGGTGATTTATTCAATATTTTAAATAGATTCTTAAATTTTAACTATTTTCTGACTTTTTCTCGTTTACGTCAATAAATTTAAATCTCATAAAATAAAATACAGCACTTTCAAAAGTTGCAGATCAAAATTGACTAATCCTGTAGATCCGATCAGCCTCACTTTTTTTTTTACTAAATAGGTCTGTATAAGAACTTTTTTATGGTAGTGGACCGCGCTCACTACTATATTCGTACGTGCATCATTTTATATAAAGTTGATCAAAAATCGTTGTGCAATTTTTATTAAGTTTACTGCGAATTTTTTAATCAAACCTCAATGAAAAGTCAAAACTACTATTTTTTTATATTATAATTATTCAAAATATAATTTGGTAGATGATTTTTCCCATTCACAGAGGAAGGTAGGGCTATTTTGAGCTGTGGAGCTACATTGATATTAAATTTTTTCGCATATATTTCTAAAGGAAGCTACAGCTTACAAATCGCTCCTTGGAAATTACAAGGAGTCAACTCACTTTCAGCCATTTTTCAGGAGACAGCATGAAAGATTTAACTTTGTGTAAATAATTATCTCAATTCAAAAACTGAACAAAAACAATTTATTTCTTTTTTCTATTTATGAGCAAACATCGAAACATACATATTTTTACCTTTTAAAATATGTTTTTTTTTATGAGTTAGCCCCTTGCCATTCTAAATAATGCGCAAATTTTTCTAAAAATAAAATGACAAGGGATCAACTTGCTTGAGATAGTCCCTTGTTTCACAAAAATTTGGACGACAAATCTATTTTGTGCCCCATAACTTTAAACAAAATTAAGTAAGCAATTATAAAGAGTAAAATTGTGAAAAATTTTTCTAATAACGAAATTTAATGACTTTTATCATCTGATAAATTTATTAAATTCTCTTTCTAAGTGCATTAAAATCTCAAAATCGCCGAAAAATGAGTTGGCCCCTTGTAATTTCCAAGGAGCGAAATATTTTATATAGTTTCACAATTGTTTGCAAGTAATGTTTGCGAGTATACGAAAAAAACGTATATGAATGTAGCCCCACCTTCCCTTATAAAGTTTTTGAAGTACCTGATTCCTAATTTCCTGCTACACTCGTTTTAAGGCATTCCAATCCCTAAACCAAATTCTTATTGTATCGTCAGGAGCTCTTTAAAACCCGTTAAATAATTTCGTCAGATATCTTTAAGTTTTCTGCAGAAAATATCTACACCTCTGCTGAAAATCTGCCGAGAAATCTGTAGATATTCCTACGAATTTTATTTGAGCTTGGGACAAAATTCGTCAGAATTTTTTGCAAATTTTCTGACGAATCCTAGTGCATACTCTGACGAATTTCTGTAGATATTTTGCCGATTTTCTATGGATTTTTATCTACATTCCAGACTTTCCAGACAGCTGTGTCTGAAAAGATGGAATATTTTTCACTGAAGTTTGCAAAATTCAATAGAGTTATTCTTAGTGATATCACACTGTTTATATAAAATAAAGAATTCTGCGATACCGTGTTATAAGTAGAGAAGAGTGATGTGAAAACTTTAAGCAGAGTGTCGACCTAAATTTCGTGTTTTTGTACCATTCCATGGGCGATTTTTAAGAAATTAATATTTTTGCTCGCATTTTTTTTACTTATCTAAAATGTGTACTCGGTAATGCTTGTTAAGCAGAGCATAACATTTTCTTTATAACTTCTACAGTTTCTTCATAAATCAACAATATTTTTGTGAAGTAATGGAGGCTATGCAGATTTTCTATGCAGAAATTCTGCCGAAAATCTACAGATTTTCTCTGAATGTACTAGAATATACCGTTAAAATTCAAAAAACCTCCGAGTAAAATCGCCAGGTAGAGCAATGATTTGACGGGAAATAAAGAATTCTGCGACGTCATATTATAAGTAGAGAATAGTGAAGTGATATCTTTAAACACAGTGTCGACCGAAATTTCGTGGTTTTTGTATCGTTCGATTGGCGATTTTTAAGAAATTTGTATTTTTGCTCGCAACTTTTTAGTTATCTAAAATGTTTAATCGGTAATGCTTGTTAAGCAGAGCATACCATTTTCTTTGAAACTGCTACAGTTTCTTGATAAATCAACAATATTTTTGTTGAGAAAATGGAGACTATGCAGGTTTTCTATGCAGAAATTCTGCCGAGAGTCTGCAGATTTTCGGAAGAAGTTCTGCCGAAAATCTACAGATTTTCAGGCAGGAATTCTGCCAAAAATCTACAGATCTCCTCTGAATGTACTAGAATATACCGTTACAATTCAAAAAACCTCCAAGTAAAATTGGCAGGTAGAGCAATGATTTGACGGGTCATCTTCTATCCAAGTCTGATCATATCCTTCTTGGTCAGTGAATTTCCAGTTTTATTTGAAAACATTTCATTTATTTGATCAGTATATAAACGTAAAATTGAACAAAAATCTTCATAAAATTGAATATCATGATATATTTAAGCATCATGTTTAATATATCATACCTTGCTTATATGTTTTCATTCATTCATTCATTTATTTATGTTAAGGATTTTTGGAAACTAGAATATAACAAGACTAAAACTTCAATAAAAATCAAGGTTCTACTTCTACATGAGATTCTAATTGTTTAGCTATATTTTATATAAAAATTTACTATACCTTTAGGACCGCAATTATGAAATTGAATTTAAAATATAATAATTTAAATCATTTAATAATAAATTATAAATATTATACCTATTATGAACGAACATAAGCATATTAATTAAATTAATGATTGTAAGTACCCTTGATTTTACGGACTTAAGCCACTGATCCTTAAGTTTTATCAGTATTACAATTTGAACAAATGTTAAAAAAAATATTAACCTAATTTTTTTAATGCCTGACACAAAATAACGTGTTTTTTTTTATAATTCCAAGCATTCCAAGTCACATTAAGATTATTTGTTTTGTTCAAGTTCTTGAATTTGTGAGTTTTTGATTTTTTTTTAAAATAGTTCTTTGGATATTAATGAAAGGTAATACGAAAAATTTTTGCATTTTATTTACTTAAAAAATGTTTTTATATCTATTTAAATTTCACACTGATCTATAGTTCTATTACTTTGAACTTTAGGTGAAGCACCTAGAAATGTAATGCTGTCTGATGTGACTCTATTGGAAAAATCAATACTATATATAAACTGTGAACACAGTGATAATGATAAACAATAATTTCATCCTCTTTCTGACAAAATCAAAGTCGAAAGAAGAAACAAATTCGAGAAATTAATTAGCATATTTATTGTGTGTTACCATAGAGTTCTGGGCCACCTCAGTAAGAGTGTTAATAAATTGTGATGATCGTTCGTCAGTCATCCGAGGAGGATCCATTCCAGCAGCAGAGAAATCCAGAAAATATATATACCATACTAGCCACGCTGATGGGCTCGTGATCGCAATATTATCATCCGAATGACGTTCCGCATGGTCAAGATGATGGATTATACGTTTTGAAGAAGCTGGAAAACTCCACAAGTAGATTACTATTACGAAATTGATCAGCAAGAGATCAGGGACATCATCGACATCACTGCGAGAAATATCAAGGATCACTTTTGTCCATCTGCAACATGAAGAAATTGTCTCGAAAGGAAGTCACATATGAGAAAAGTGATGTGGAAAAATACGGAAATGGTATAATTTCCTGATTAAATAATAGATGTGCCAGCGAATTAGCGCCCACGCCTTAATTCCAAACAATATCCGATCACAGTAAATCACCAATGAACTTGATGCGCCAAAAGAAACAGCAAAAATTATCAATGGGATAGAAAAGATTGCGGTTTTGAATGAAATGAGGCACAAAATATAATCAGTGTTTATTGATTAGGGCAACAAAGTACCCACTAATGCATGAAGGACACCTTTTCAGACTGGTATTGGACCTAAAAGCTACTCCTACATTGGTGAGTAATAAAATTTCTTCTATAAACACTTTTTTTAGTGATTGTCAATCAATTCTTTTCCCTCCATTGCAAAATCAGGCCATTTATGATTTGTTTCATTGACAAATTTTGTGGTTTTCTTCTAATTCTTATGTGAGCACCATAGCCAAACTGATAAGAAATCATATTTGGACACCATAGTGTACTTATTACCTTCCAAGAACTGAAATAAATCACTTACCTGGGCGAGGTAAAAAAAAGATATCTTGCCACTTGGCGGGATATTTAACATCAAATATTGCATACTCAGCCAAAAGTACCCGGAATTGACGTCAAGTTCTTTTTTTGTGAAGATCAAGCGTTTTGGTGTTTATGTTTTGTATCAATTAAACACAATTAATTAATGCGCACAATTGAAAGATTGCACAAATGTAACGTCTATTAAATAATTAGAAATCTCTTGACGGTGCCCCATCAAGTGTCAAGTGATCGTAATTCTTATATTCTCCTCAACATATCAATCAACCTCGATCTCCTCGGTGGGTTCACAGCTCAATCATATCTCAAATGTCTTATCAAATAAATCAAGTGGTTGCACCTTGAGAGCATTATCTGTTTATTTCTCACTGGAACCAGAAAATCATTTTGTGACATCATATCATTCTTTTTTCAAGAATCAATATTTTACAGTTAATGATCTTAATGAATGACGAAATGATTCTTACTCATCTTACTCATACCTTAGGAGATGCCTGATAATATCCTCTGTGGCATGTTGAAGTCATATAAGATATTAAGAATAGGTGGTTAAATGCTTTCACAGTCAGCCTAATTGCAATATACGTATCATACCGATAAGAAATAAAAAATACAACTTTGGCAACGGTTAAACATTGGAAGAACTTGCATTTTTTTTATTTTATCAGATTTCATCGTAATTTGAGTGTTATTGACATTGATAAGGGATCAAGTTTTTGCTACATACCTATATATCTATATCTATACCTTAGACTCCTTTAACTTTATAATATCGAATGAACGATAATGTGGTAATCCTTCTAAGGTTATCTGAGGTTTAAAAAGATTTCTACGATTGGTGATAAGCGATAGAGATACTTTTGGGGATAATATCGCAGATATGATGAATCAAAGTTCGAAAATTTTAATGGATCTAATTGTATGAATTTGAACAAATTAGATTGAAACAAAAATTCCCCTGAATCCTGGGGTGGAATGATAACTTTTCGACACTATCGAATCGATAGTATCGATAAATCTATATCTGTTAGATTAAGTGAATGTCGACTTATTATCGATTGTTGTGCCATTCATTGCGACATCTAATATTAGTTACAGAAAGTGCAGCTATCGTTTAAAGTTTTCAGAATCGACAGTCGATAATATCGAAAATAAGTGATCATGTCACTTCTGAAATAAATACTTAAGCGGTAAATCTATAAGTCAGGGGTGACATAATAACTTCTTGAACTATCGACTATCGATTCTGAAAAATTTAAATGATTACTGCACTTTATGTAGGTAATACTTCTATAAATTATTTATCAACAGTCACATTTTTTTAAAAACGGTACAATAAATGGGTCAATTAATGTTTAAAAATGCGTCATTCACTGAATCTAACAGATATAAAATTATCGATTCTATCGATTCGATAGTATCCAAAAGTTATCATTCCACCCCAGCCTTTATATATAGGCTGTTTCGTATTCTCCGATAAAGATCCTTATTTTTAAAGTGCTGTAGGGGAAAGTGACCATGCTTGATACTGTAAAATGATGTCCAATGTTTGTGATTATTTTCTGATTAACACACAAACCGAAGCGATTCTTCCAATATGACAAAAAAATGTCTCACTTATTAGGTTCATAATCCAACCTCAAATAGTTCTTGGAAATCCTTAGATTTTCCTCAAGAAGAAAATGGAAATTCAGTAGCGATTTTTATACAAGTTGGGTCCGGGGCCTTCCTGTATAATAATTGATTCGATAATTCGGAGGCCCATTTTCACTGCAAAAAATTCACCGGATACAAAAAATTGCACATCAATATTTAGACGGAACTCTAATCTATCTGCTTAAATCGTTTGTACGACTGGTTATTAGTTTTAAAATCACTTTTATGTAATTTTTCTAAGCCATGTTTTTATGACATTAGGGCGCTAGCGAAAACCATTTTTTTACTTTGAGTCCATGAAAATATCATTCTGCAACCTTAAAATTCAGGCAACAGGGTTGAAGATTATGTCAATTGTCGATAAAATTGGCGGATTGCAATATGTGTAATTATGAAAGAATCACATCTAATGATATAGTTGCCACATTAAAATTATCATTCATGGACCCTTCTTAGAATATAGGATGGACACAAGTAGAATTTATGAATTTGTTACCACCCACAAAAACAGTGTCCACCAATTAAAAATATTTTCACATAAATATTAATACTGATGAACCCTCTATGTGCCTATGATAGTAGTTTTCCTGTACAGCGACATTAATTAAGAAATACTTATGAAATATGATGTATCGAAATTACAGTTTTGGACCTATTTTTTATTTTTGCTTCCTGAAACTAGGAAAAAAGAGTTAGGATCCTCATTTTTTTTAGGAAATGTGAGGCTTAGCACCAGCTATTGAAATATATTGCAATGAGTCATAACTATTGATTAACATAGGAAAAAATAGTTATTATCAAGCTTGGATCGTATCAAGCATGGTCACTTTCCCCTACTTCTTTAAATTTTCAAGCTAAAACTTAATTAACTTATTAATAACAATGCATATATGGAAGCGTCGAAATTCTTCAAGGTTTTTCTTTTATTTCAAGATGGTCTGCAGGAAAGATTTATATTAATCTATTCTTTTGTATCAAATTAAATATTACTAAAAGAATTTTGTAGCACTGAAGTGAGATGGAAATCCAATGGAGCAAAAAGACAGGACTAAAAAGTAATTACATTAATAAATTCCAACAAAATTTTCTGGGCATTTAGCTCATCTCCAAAAATGTGTACAGTCTGATACTCTCCTGATTTCTGTTGAAACCCAATTCCCCTGTTGGCCAACTCTGGCTACTTTCTAGTTCTAGTTTATAATTTCTTTTAAACGGTCTGATCTTCCATAAATATTATAAAAATCGATAGGAATTTAGTATGTAGTCTGCTGAAAATAGATTCCGGCACACCTTTTAGATCAAGAATACTTCATGAAATCGAAATTCACATCCTTTTCCTTCTCATACGTTTTGCATATGTCTATCTCATGCATTCACACTATGAATTCGATTGAACTAAATTTAATTTGATTATGATGTTTAAAATAAGTAGAAGAGTGCGAAAGATTGAGATAAACATATGCAAAATGTATGAGAAGGAAAAGGATGTGAATTTCGATTTCATGAAATTTTTCTGACTTAAAAGGTGTTCCAGAGCTTTTAGTGTACTAGATCAAATCCTGCTGAGGATTAATTTTGACTTGACCACTTTTGAACCCCTTCAAACAAACTACCTTAGGAAATGTTTCAGAATCTGTCGATGTGTACTTAACGTACTTAGTTCTTTAAGGATGATTGTGTCACCGGTGACCCAAGAAAAATTTCCTACGGACATCTAAAGTTACGTTTTGCTCTAAAATGTAAAAAAAGAGATATTTTTTCTGATCCTTAATTTCCAAACCTTTCGTGTTTAATTGGTTAATTCGATTATTTTTTTTCGCGTTTAGGAAATGATTCGTGGATGGAAATGCGTTCGATTCAATTTTGATAACCATAATTTCCATGCTTAGCTGAAACTTTCCAGAGATATCTCTAATACTATTTTTACAGTCAATCAGAAAATACGATTGAACTAAAATAATTCATAGAATAAATATAATATTTAATAACATGTTGGTAGTGCTTAACTTAACTTTTGCATTTATTCATATTTTCAAGGATTATTTTAATAATCAATAAAGGGTGATCTTATTGGCTTGCAATAGGGTACAATGGGGTAATTTTGAGTAGAATCTGAATTTGAACTTTTAAATTTCCTCACTGTTTCAAATGAACAAAGAGAAAAGCAAATCCACGATGAAGTACAAGCCCTACACTCAAGAGCAATTTCTTCGAGGTCCTTTTGCTCAGATAAAACACTCAAAATTTAAATATAAATTCCGTTCAAAATTTGTTCATTCTGCCCTAATATTTATGTAAAAGAAACAGTTTTATTAAACATTCAGTTAAAGATTTAATTTTAGATAGTTTTGTTTGAGAATGATAAAAGGAAGTTGGACCTTTGTTTAATCGGCGTTTTTATCAGTCCACTTCAAACGTAATAATATACCTGTTAATAAAGAAAGTGCATTTGTTCAGTCGTTTTATAGTAAATTTCTATTGTGACAGATTTTACTCGCATTATAACGGAATTATAGACTTTGAACTATAGCAATGGACACATTTTAAATCAAAATGTTAAAGGGATGCTTCTTTAGAGGGAAGTGGGGCACCTTTGAATTAGGGCAGCTTTGAAATTAGGATTTTTTTCCTTAAATGGAATGAGCCTTCACTCAGAAAAAAGAGGCTACGATTAACTTTTTTCGTCATAACTTTAACACTTTTCGGGTGTAAAAATATATCAACATTTTTAATGTTAATTTTACACCTTTTGAAGGTAAAATCAACATGAAAGACGGGTAACTTTAACCCATAATACACTTACAAAGGGTAATATTTACGCCGATTTCGGATCAATACTGCAGGGTGAAATTAACATTTCCGGAATGTTATTTTGACTTTTTCGGATTTCTCACAGTGTTATTACAATGTAATTTAGCTTCGTAATTAGATTGTTGACCAAAATTACGAGAAAAGTACCCAATTTCAAAGTTGTCCTAATTCAAATGTGCCCCACGTTCCCCTTACCAATAAAAAAACCATTATTAATATAATCTCTGGAAATCTTTAAATATTCATATGAAAACTTTATAGTTTTATCTGCATATCAATATAAAAATTTATGTTTTTGAATAATAAGATAGCGTAATTAGCATTATGTCGCTTGGATTAGCAATTGTCGTAACTTTTTCAGTATCAAGACTTTTTGTAACAATATGCAAATAATAGGTACAATTGTTAAGAATTTCATCTAACGCACAGACAGATGAGTGTGCTCGGTGTGCTCCAACCACTCCAACAATTGTTAATCCAAGTCACATAATAAAATTACGATATCTTTTTATTCAAATAATATAAATTTTTATACTGATATTTAGATAAAAAACTATAAAGTTTTCATATGAATATTTTAAAATTTCCATTAATTATATTCATATTGTTTTTTTTCTGTTTTTTCTTCATTGGTAATGAAGCATTCCTTTTAGATTTTAATTTAAAATGTCTTCATTGCTAGTCCAAAGTCTATAATTGTGTTAATTTTTATAGCAAATGACTCCTAAAATTCTAAAATTAACAAAACATTGTTTTATCAAATGTATGTTAAAAGGGTGGGCTTCTAATGGAAAGAAGTCTTTTAAAGTGTTTTAGGATGATACTCTCAAAAGTTAGCGATGCATGAACAAAGAGTTTTAATTAAATTTTCAGAGTTTTATTTATTTATTTATAATTTAATTACTCGGTGTCGACAAGAAAAATGTAACACAAAGTGAAAAAAATCATAACTTTTATTGAAATTGTACAAGATGTGTTGTGAAAGGTGTATGATAAATCGTACGTGAGAGTCATAAAGAATTAAAATAGAAGATTTATCGTATGCAATTGTGAAGTGCAATGAAATGCAATAAAACTAAAATCTGTAAAAGATATAGATTAACGATGTTAGGAGATAGAGGAGATGGTTGATAATGGGGGAAATAAGAAAATTGAGAATATAGTGCAGAAATTGGTTGAGGAGTTCTTGTGTCTATGCAGTAAAATCACGAGGTCTATTCAGGTTGAATGTTGAAGGTAGAATGGCAGTGAGAAAAGAGTTTCTTTTTAGTGTAATTGTGCAAAGAATTGAAGTCAATTGCACGGAAAACGATCACAATGATCCTCATTGATAAGATAGTCAATAACTGCGTTGCAGCACGGACGTGAAATGTGAATGCATTAGGGGAAACTGGGGTACCACCAAACACTTTTGAAAGATGCGATTTTGACTGAATTTCTAAGAAAACTGTGAATTTTAGAAAAATGTTGCTTACCCCATGATATAGTCTTAGATATAGGCTGCATATTAATGTATACAAGGATGATGTGAAGCACTTCAATTATCCGTAAAAAGGAAAATTGTATCACCAAGCACTTTTCGCTTTTTTCCAATCACCTGGGGTACCAATAAACACTTTCTGGGGCACCAAAAAACACCTGTTTTTCTCACCCATTGAAGTTATTTTGAGCATACACCACAACTCTTAATTATAAAGAAGGTATTGAAAATGTAAAAAAATCCCAAAAAAACATTGCAAAATTTAGAATGAGTGACCAAAATAGCAAAAAACTAAATCACTGCACACCGAACATATTTTTCAATGGATTTTTCATCATTTTGACAACATTCTACTTCTGGCTGGAAAGCAGCGCCACTAAAGTCGTGGCAAACACTATACCTAAAGTTCAAATTTTGCGCGTTCTTCTGATTATTTGCAATAAAATCGAGAAATCATTCGTCAATCCTTGATTAAAATCATTTAAGAATCATTAAGAATCATTTAATGCAAAATTGGGTTCTTGAAACTATATTTTTCATGAGCCTTGAATGAAAATCCCATGAATGGATATAAATTTCTGAAATCGAACAAAGAGGGAGATGAAGAGTAAGAAAGATAACAGGAAAAATTTTGCCATTCAAGCTACGCTCGCGACATCTGCAATAGTGAGAAATTTGCCTGTTTGTTGGTGCCCCAAACTCTGTTTTGTGATGGATTTTATATTCTTTTAAAAAATGTGAACATTAATTTCTTTAGTAGATACATAAATATTATCCCAAAACATGTAAGAAAGTACTAGTGTAGTGAAATTTGATGTAACTTATTTCAGTTTTATTTTCCAGGTAGATATATAAATGACTAAAATTATCAAAATCTCACAATTTTGCGAAAAAAGATTCTTATTTCTAAACTACTTGAACTATGTGGATCATTCTTTCTCTGGACAAGGATCCCTATAGTATCTATGATTTCATGTAAGTCTCATTCTCTGAAATCTTATACTTATTTAAAAAATCGCAGTGTTTGGTGGTACCCCTGTTTGGTGGTGCCCCAGTTTCCCCTATGGAGAATTTAACCATGGAGACAGCATGTCTGACATTGAATTCAGCATCAGAGTCCAAGCACGATCATCCAGTATTGAGAGGGAGAGATCAATAGATTCATTGGGATGTGAGATGAAGAGAAAAAAAAAGATGTTTGAACTGGAGCGAGGGTGGAATGAGGAAAGCTCTAAAGTCCTGATAACGCGCTGCATTCAATACCACATTAATTAAGTAGTAGAGAATTGAGTGCTAAACGACAGCACGCCTTTCAAGTGACTACTGTGTAAATTTGCCATTTATTCACGTTGTGTGTTAAAGAAAGAATTACATATAGAAGGCACAAAAAAAGTAAACAACACACACAGTGACAATTTTCTAAAACATTATACAACAATTCCATTTGCCTTTAACTATTTAATATCGGTCAGTTTGTGGCCAGTTTTCAGTGTGATCACACACAAAAATCACAGCCCCAAAGATCGCGATCGTATAGGACAAGGCATCAAATTATAGTGGGATCATTAGATTTTCTTTTTCTTGCCTATATCTCTCTTGGAAATATCTTCAATCCACGTGCAATTTATAGAAGATTTTGTATCTTGATGCAAAAGTGCAATAAAATGGGAATTGTGCATCGCCACACTAAAAGGGAGGAATCCAAATTATTTCCAATTTCCCTCTTGACAATTATACAGTGATAATAATTTGTGTGTACTTTATTGCACAATCTATCACATCAATTGTAGTCGTGATAAATTGAACAGAAACGAGAGGGAAAATCCAACGGAGAGCCATCCTGGGCAATCTAATTGAATTTATTGTAATAAAGTCCAGAGAGTGCACGGACTCGGTGGGAGATCGCAGATAGATTTAAATTATGGACAAGGTGCATATGGACATAACATAAAAGAGTCAAAAGTGACAAATAAAGAGTGGATCATTAGGCTGTGTAAGAGGAGTAATTTGTGGCAAAATATAAGGCAAAATTATATATAACGCAGCGGAAAGTGTGCAATTAAATGAGAAAAATTTGTAAGATATTACACTGTGTGATCATTGGAGTATAGAATGGAATATTCTATGAGACTTGTAGTGAATTCAACGAAAATTGTCTCTATACTCTTCTTCACGGAAACCCTCCTGTTGCTTCTGCTGCTGCAGCTTGACCTCCCTGAAACGATCACCGTGCTTGATCATCAATTTGTGGCACAGTCTTGACGATAGAAATCAACTGAAAGTTGCACTTGATCGCTAAAGACTAAATCATATTCAGTGACCAACCTTAAGGAAGTTGCCAATTGTGAGGGGGAGATGAAAAAAAAATGCATGGAAATTTTTTTGTAATATAATTTTTCATCGAGATTATTCCTCACACATATTTTACCTCTAAATAGAATTCCATAGGCATTACTTATGAAAATTCATTCATAAGTTAAGCGAGAGAGACTGTAACGCATCGCAATTACACAGTTGCAGCAACTTTTCTCAATGGTCTTCGGGCATGATCATCTGTGAATGGATAAATAATTCATAATTTGTGCTGTGTTTTTTTTTTCATTCAAGAATTCTTAATTTTTTCCCTGCAATAATTTAAATATTTAAAAATGAAAACAACAATTGTGCACTCAAAGGAGATTAGAATAATCAAATAAGTGAGTGGGTGGGAACAAGTTAACAATTTACTGCAATTTTATTCCTTATACGATCACTTGCATTCAATCACTTCGATTCATGCGGGACACTTTACAAGGTGCAAATTGCTAGGTGAAATTGACAATTTTAGAGACATATATTTAGAATTTAAAAAGAAAAAAGAAAATCTCCCAATGTGGAAGAAAGAACCCCAGTGATTATTTTTTGTGTGATTCGTTTTTAATTGTGCGTGTTCATTAATTTTTTTTTGTGAATAATCAAAGACGCAAAAAGTGTAAAGTAAAGGACATATGATGTCTCCAAGGCAATGGCTAGCAATGCTAGCATTTTATGTGTCCTATTTGTTCTTTGGGGCCAGTGTATTTTATACTTTAGAACAGGATTTAGAAACAGAAAGACGTATCCAAGCTCTTCAAGATCGAATTGATGTCAATGGTATTGAGTTTATTCCTCTTTTAGCAGTGATTACAGCAAAAAATTCTCTATATTTCAATTGACCTTATTTTTTGTTTTTTGATTTTTCGCGCATGTTACTGATAAGAATGTCCCACCTCTTGATAATACCCAATTTAACTTAATCCTAGTGGGATTTTGCTTTATTAAACTACCAGGAAATTTCCAGACAACTTTCAACAAGTATTGCTACTCTTATTACATCTGAATTTTCTTCTCATTGAGCTGGCATAATTTATTTTTTTTCTTTATCAAGATATAGAGTTATAATTGATTTTTTTTTGTTGTTTGAACAACTGCTAATACATAAAATAAAAATAAATACAAATAATACATAATTGTATGAGGTTTATTGGTCAACCTTCGGATATAAATTGTGCAATAGATACAGAGATTTTTTTCTGTTGACTTCACATTTTATGTTTTTAAGGAATTTTTTTAGAAGTTGACAACTATTTTGCTTTTTTTGGTGTCTTCTGCAGAACTCCTCGTAGAGTACCTGGCACCATATAATCGCACACTTCAGCATGAACTCCTGGAAAAGGTGTCTGTGTACTGTGAAAAGCCAGTTACAAATTATACAGAGGACAAATATGTTGATCCCTATGTCTGGACATTTTATCATTCCTTCTATTTTGTGTTTACAGTCATCTCAACAGTTGGTAGGAATTCAATATTTATTATCCCCTAAGTACAAAAATTTTACCTTATTCTCTGAAAAAATATTTTAGGATATGGAAATATTTCTCCGAATAGTACTTTTGGAAGGATGTTCATGATCTTATATGCCATCATTGGGCTGCCAATTAATGTGATCACTCTGGCAGCTTTGGGAAATTTCTTTGGAAACACGGTATGTAATCTTAGAAATATTCTTCTGTTGTGTTCTTGAATTCATTCCAAAATACCTAGGTACAATTTGAGCCACAACTTAGCCTTAACCTTATTCCTTTTATTTGTTCTCCACAACTAATGTGTCCAAAAGTTTAAAAAAAAAATATATAAAAGTGAAATTTTGATCAGCAAAAAGTATGAGAAGCCCAAAACCTTACGAAAGTTTGAAAAATTAATACATATAGGGTAAGTGTGTCAAATTTCGGCATAGTTTCATGCAAGCGTCAAGGTCTCAAGTTTTAAATGCAATATTATTAATACAAATTGAATATTTTTATTAATTCTTCTTAAGGAGTGTTGCTTGGAACCTTGTAGACAGTTTATCGTCTTTATTTACTTCAAAATCATTCTTAATACATTTTAAAATAATTAAAAATGTTGACATAGCTTTGGTGCCTTATTTCGGCCACCGTCATTCTCATAGTTCTTTGCCCATTGGAAATTCTTCAAATGTCTTTTTCACGTCATCTTGTTTGTCGAAACTACATTTTTTGTTATTCTTTTGCAGAAGTCTAGAGTATGTAAAAACCAAAAATTCATGAAAATTCGAGGAACAAAAAATGTGGCCGGAATTGCAAGCTAGCCAGAATTTGGCACACTTACCCTAGATAGGATGATTGTAGGGAAAACGAAATACTTTTTATTGTCTTTACCAAAACTTTACCGATATATGAGTCAACAATATTTTGAGTTGAGATTCTTTACAATTTTCAGCTTTTGTGGTCTGAGGTGAAATCCGATCTCGTCAGATCGGGCCCAAATTTCGGATTCACACGTTTTGATACTTATAGATCACGGATATCATATGCGCTAGAAATCGATTTTTGTGGAAGTCCTGCCCGCCCCGTCCGTTTTGTCCTCCGTCCCGTCTTTCCAAAAAAAAATCATTTTGAAAGAAAATTAACTCCAATAAATTCGATGAATTAGCATTCTTGTCTGAAACTGATTCCTCTCTTTTCTAAATTAATAAAAATAAATTTAAAATGTTTAGCTAAAGTTGGTGTGGTCCGTCTCTCCCTTACTTTTTTTTGAATGTCCAAATATGAAACTTTTTTAAACTAATTTTTCGAAATGACTTATTTATCAGGCTTTTCTATTATTGATATCTTCAGTCTAGAGTCTTCAAATGAATCTTCTTCGTAATATTTATTATATATAACTGTATAAATAATCTCTGCTAAAAGATGGTTTCTCCGAATGACTACAGGTCCCGTCCTCTGAAATTTAATAATATTCAATTAAAAAAATCGCTGTGTTTGCAACTATACCCCATGTTTACTACTGTCCCATTTCCCCTAGACTAACTTTAGCTTCATTCAGAAATTATTAATTAAGAGTTAAAGGATGTTAACTTAATGCGATTAGCTTTCGTGGCACAATTTTTGAATCTGGATTAAATACACTACCTGGGAAGAACTAAATAAAATTTTCCAGAGATAGAATTAAACAGTGAGATGTTATATTTTGTCTTACCCTGTTATCACATTTGCACATATGCACATTAAAATTTTAAGGTGATTCACAATAACTGTCGCTAATGACCGACCAAATGTGTGATTTGTATCTTTGAGTCAATAAATATTTAGAGTCCGTTTTATTTATTGACAAAAATGTAGACTTGATCTGCAAAAATAGGTTTACATTGACTTACTGACTTACTTAGCTGGCTGCAACGTGTCCCTTTCAGGGACCAGCCCTCTCGCACTAATTTTCCCCAGTCCTGGCGACTCTCCATCAGGTTCATATTGATCCAAAGCATATAAAATATGTTTCACATAAAAAAAATACTGGGAGAATCTCATTAATTTTTCGTATTCGAATTATCGAATTCGGTTCAAAAGACTAAAAAATAGCATGTTTTTCTCAAATATTTATTCAACATAGAAAAGTTATTTAATTTAAGCTCTCAAGCAACTATAAAAGTCCAGCATTTTATTTTATGTATATTTTCTGAAATTTTCATTAAAAAAATTTGTAAATTCAACCTCTGGGACATGATTTTCGGAAACCTTTAAAAAAAAAAGTAGAGTAGATTTATTTGAAAACCAAAAACCAAATATTTCCAGTTAGCTAATGAGTTAAATTAATCTTTGAACAAAGGATTTTTGTAAAAAAATGAAATTTGAATTTTTAAGAGAATTTTATACGAAAAATAGCATATTTGACGCATTTTACACCACATTTCGTCTTGTAGAATAATGCTCAATGCACAATAACTTTTGTTTAGTAAACATGTTTTTGAAATTTCAATGAACGTGAGTGAGATCTAGATTTAGTCATCTCGCTCATTCTCATGCGAGATTTTGAAAACATGTTTACAAACAAAAGTTATTGTTCACACAATAATGCCCAGCGCACAATAACTTTTGTTTGTAAACATATTTTGAAAATTTCCTAAGAGAGTGAGACAGATGACTAGATCTAGATTTCATTCACTTTCACTGAAAAGTCAAAAACATATTCACAGAACAAAATTTATTATGCGTGGGGCATTATTGTTCGCACGACAACTTTTGCACCAACATACAATAACTTTTGTTTGTAAATATGTTTTCAAAATTGCCTATGAGAGTGAGAGAGATGACTAGATCTAAGTTTCATTCACTCTCTCTGAAAAGTCAAAAACATGTTCACAGAACAAAATTTATTGTGCGTTGGGCATAAGTTGTAATGAAGCATGTTTTTATTTATTTATTTATTTATTTATTTATTTGTGTGTTTTCAGAATTTCCTATGAGAGTGAGCGAGATTACTAGATTTATATCTCACTCACTCTTACTGAAATATCAAAAAACATATTTACAAAACAAAAGTTATTGTGCGTTGGGCATTAATGTCCCAGTACAAATGTAGGTACATTTTCGGACTATATAAATTCATAAACATAAAATCCTTCGTTCAAGGACTAATTTAACTCAAAATAACCCTACTCTGAAAAATCTTGTCCACTGAAAAGTAAGTTTTTTCAAAATATAATCTCTGAAAATCACGTCTCAATGACTGAATTTTGAAAATTTTTAAATTAAAATTTTTTATAATATAGTTAAAATATTGTTTTATATCCCAAGAGCCTGAATTGAATAATTTTTTTTGTTATGCTAAAAAAGACATTTTGAGAAAATATTCTGCTTTTTTAGTCTCCTTGTCCCATACAATTTCTTAATGCTAAAAAGTAATTTAAACCATTTTTTGCGGTCCAAGTCCAAGTCTACCTTACCTTTTCATTCTTTTATCAATCTATATAAATAGATTAAATTCTAAATATACGTGATCCAAAGGCACATCATATATTTTGACACTCACTAGCGAACATTAATGAATCACAGTAAAATTTAAATGCTCACGTGTGATAACACTGTTTAGAAGGTATATATTGAGCAATCGTATTTATTCGGAGCAAACATCTCCCCTCCTTGTTCATTGAAATATGTCTGAATCAAACATTTTTTCGCAAATTTATATACGCAAAAACAAATCTGGATAATTCTCTCACAGCTCTTCCACGTATTACACGTATTTTTTTTACCTAATTACACGCAGTTTTTTTGCTTACCATTTATTAAAATCCAGAACTATTAGTAGAGGGTGTGATAATTTCAGGCTTACGCGACTTTTAAAAATATATAATGTTGGGATAATAAATTAAAATGAAAAAATGAGCTATATTTTTTCAAACAGCCGATAGAGAAATAGCAGGAGTTATTAAATTTTAATATAAGTTGCACACCTTTGACAAGTTGTTGAGGTGTTGAGCAGCAGGTCTTGCTTCTTAAAGGGACGTAAGTGGCCACTTAGTAAGTAACTTTGGCAAATGAGTGTTTAACAAGGCTTTGCTGGTCTGATTTCTGAAATTGCCTCGTACTCCCTTACTTCTATATTTGCGCAATTGATATATCAAATATCTCAGTTTGTGTGATAAGCGAATGCCTAAATTTGTGAATAAATTGTGAGATTTTAGTAGTAGGAGAGGGTAGGGGAATTTAACGAAGGGGCAGTTTCAATTTTTTTCATACAGTAGACTCTCGCTGAATCGGCTCTTTTTCAATCGGGCGAAAAAATGTGTTGACAATTTTCACGTTTAATTATGAAACTAATTCGCTCAAATTCGCTGTAGTTCTTCCTATTTTATCGTGATCCTTTATAATTGAGCGCTTTTTGTGGAATTTACAAAGGCTTTGACGTCAAATCTATCGATAAACCGGATGACATTTCGCCCCAAATGCATTTGAGAGAGAGCCCAAGGGGCATTTGATATCCAAATAATGTATGTCTCAAATGTAACCAACATATTTTCAACGTAATCGAGCTATTTCTTAAAAATATAATGTATGAACGCAATGGATGTATATTATCTGAAAATTATGTGCGTTGAATGCCAGTATAATAACTTGACTAAAAATTGTATAGAAAATATCAGTTATTTTCTATTAATACATATAATATATTTTGTTTGATAAATTCCAGTTAAAATATTGTTATTTTCCCTTAAAATTACGACTAAACATTTTTAGTTCTATAAACAAGTCATAATATAATCTATTTTTGAGTGAAAATGTATAAAACTATGTCAAAAATTTCTAAAGTATATTTATCTTACATATTCATACCATTATGTTCACATAATGTCGTGAAATTGAATGAACATCATGTTCTGATATATTTTAGTTACATTTGTTCCATAAAAGCCACAAGTTACATACAACTTGTCTCCTTTTTGTATGACGCTGCCAGATTGTCAAATTCTACTCTGTTTACTAAGCAGAAGTTCATCTGCGAGTGAAAATTTGTGAAAAAAGTGATGTCTCACATTAATTAGAGTCCTGAAATGCACCAAGGTGTGCAAAAAAATCGAGTATACAGATAAAAGGCATTAAATTTTACAAAGTAAGTGCAAATGATGAAAAAGTAGTGAATTAACACTTCGTTTGTGAGAGCTAATATTTTCTTCCTTTAATTGCAGTGTACCGCAAGTACAAGCATTAGGACAGCTTCCACATCATTTGTTATGAAATCACATTGCAGAATGAGTGCCCAGAATGCAGAAAAAGTTTATCAAAAGCATAATCTTTCAGTGTTTTGACATTTTTGCTGTATAGTGATATTATTGACGTAAGAAGTTTACAAAATGTAAATATGATATACGACATCTTGTAAATATAATCACTAAAATATATAAATGTGTTTTATTTTCTGCTTTTCTTACTTATTCGAGTTACAATATCTTGATTTTATTTTATCAGAACAAAAAGAAGATTATGGCGTGGAAAAATGCAGAAAATTGGCGACGCCAAACTCAAATTAATGGAAAAATTATACGCAAAACATTGTAGTGCAATGATATTTGTCCAAATTATTGTTTAAAGGACTGTATTCTATCAATACATGCAGTAAAAATTTGAGAACCGTAAGTTTTTTAAATGATGTTATGTGAAAAGCAATAAATTTATTCAATTTTGTTTTATTTAATTTCTCAGCTTTTCTTTAAAAATTTCAAGTCGGGAATGAAATTTTGTTCACTAATATCTTAGCCTCTAACGGAAAACAATTATTGCATTAAACTTTCATACGCGATAAAAGTGCACGAGGCACAAAAAATGTGACTGAATCGTTAAGGATAAATATTTATTCATTTGAGGAAAATATTTGAGCAAGTCTTAAAGAAAAATGGACAAGAAATGACAGTTCTTCAGTCGATAGTTATAATATTGGTATGACAGAGTGATTATATTTTATTTAGTCATAAGCAATACATTTTACCGTACACGATAACTTGATTAACTCTAAAATAAAAAATTGTTATATTTCGGCTATAAAAATTCCCCATTCACCCGAATATGGGCCTGTTTTATGCGGTTATATAGAAGAAATTTGTAAAGTCTTCGCCATCATTTTCGTATAGATATCAGACATCTCTACTCATTTATGGCGATAAATGCTCCTTGGGAGTCTACTGTATTTTTCTTAAACTTTTGAATAGAATGGGATAAAACCTTTATCTTGTTAATGCAATGTATAAACCCATGTTCATAATAATAAATAATTTCGCAAGACTTCTCGTTTCAGTTCTACTATTAATTTTATAAAATTGCATCAAAACGAATTATGACAATATTTTAATTGTTAATTTAGATTAGATAATTAATTGTTATTAAAATTCTTTAATGAAATCCTTGCTCGATTATATTTTTGTGTTTTTATAGCCTTAAAAAGTCATAAAATACTAATTTAGATTCATTCTAGTACCTCAAGTTTTAAATAAACGCAATTTTTTATTGCATAAATTGGCCCACCCTCCCCTAAAGAAATCTTTGAATTGCTTATTTAAGCTTATTTCCGGATAAGAGGGAATATTAAAAACCCTACAAGAAAATGACTTTATTTATTGCTTTAAATTTATAATGAATATTATTTTCATCTAAAAATGTGAAAACGTTAATTGTTTTGAGAAATAAAAAAGTTTTTCAGATTTTTTTTCAATAAATTTAACTTTTTAGTTGTAAATTAGACTATGCATGGAGCTCCCTGCCTCTTGCCTAAATTTTCCAATTTCAAAATTTTTGATTTAGGCCGAATTAAAGAGGAGTCTGAAAGGCTTATCGAGTATGAAGAAAACAATTATATTCGTAGGGTGAAGTAGGGCACATTTGAATTGGGGCAGCTTTAAAAATGGGCTTTTTCTCTTATTTTTAAACAAAACTGGGCCTTACCGTGATTTTATTTAACTTTGTAAATTCATTGTGAAGCTAAATTACAATATTATAAGTCTTAATTCCCTTTTAAAAAATAGAAAAAAGTCCATTTTCAAAGGCACCCTAATTCAAAGGTGCCCCACTTCCTTCTAAGGGTTCATATTAAACACACATTAGAGTAAATTAAGCTAATTCAAAGCCTGCTTCAAATGGAAATTTTTTTCTATTCCAAATGGAAACGTCATTGTTTTCATGATAAATACAGTACTAAATTATTATAATTATATTTTCTATACCTCAGTTTCATTATTTAGTTAATTTTGCTCCAAATAAAGCGAAAATCCATTCATATTCACAAATTTTAATTTGCTAATTTCTCAGAAAAATTAACAGTGTACCTTTTCACCATCGATTTTTTCATCGATCGACCATGTTTTCCAATGAAAAACAGAATAAATTGACTGTTTATTCGTTTTGTTTAACATTTATGTCATATTTCTGGCTAATTTTAGTTAAATTAAGTGCTAATCTTTTTTATTAACCGTACGTGAAGTTTTCAAATAAAATAATTACCTATTTCGTGAACAAAAAGGGTTTTTCTGAAGTGTCTGCAAATGCTTCAATAGGAAACCCCGGAAATATGATTTTTTTGGAGAGATTTTCTTATTGTTTTAGATGGGAAAGGAGAAAAGACCAGGAATAAGAACAAATCCTGAACTCAGGAGCAACTCAACAAGGTTTTGGAAGCCTTTCATTGAGGTTTCACTTACACTGTTTGTCTCCAATTAGAAACTTTCCCTTGTCTGCATTTGGATTAATTTGTTTCCAATAGAAGCATTTTGCCCTTGTGTGTTTTTCTTGTATTTAAGAAGTTTTCAAATTATATTTAACGAATTTTCATTAAACATTAACATTCTAGAAGAGTCAAGGAGCAAATTTGTGTAATTCTCTTCGGAAAAAATTGAATTTAATGTGTTGAATCTTCTATCAAAGTTAAAGCGTCTGGAAATGGTTTTGAATTAGGACATTTACCCTAATCCAGGAGTGTGCAAGAACCGTTTGAAACCGAATAAGCGTAAAAAGAAGCTTGTTCAGGTAGCGTTTTGACCATTGATGTACAATTTCATTTGACGTTTGTACTGTTTCAAACGGTTTCTGCACACCTCTGCATTAATCCATAAAAGATTATAATTGCTTTAATGCTAATGAACATCTTTCTTGCAGTTTGATAAACTCCACAATCGCTACAAGCAGTACAAGAAATCCACAAATAAACATTATGTGGCCATGAAATTGAGCTTGATCGCCCAGGTCATGCTCTATCTGATACCGGGCATGCTAATCTTCATTTTCCTGCCGGCTTGTCTCTTCACCTACTTCGAAGACTGGCCATACTCTGTGTCCGTGTACTACTCATTTGTTACTCTCACAACCATCGGTTTTGGAGACTATGCTTGTACGTTTCAGCCCCATCAACCGAGGGTGTTTGGATCATACTTTATACTCTATCAAATCTTCGTGATATTCTGGTTTGTCTTTGGCCTCGGTTACGTTTTGATGATCATGGGATTCCTCGTCAAGTGAGATTTTTTGCACAATATGCCATGTGGTTATGGTGCTAAGGTAGGGGTGCTAATTGATTCTTTTGCATTTATCAAGGGCCTACCAGAGTCGAAGGGTGAAACAATTGGAGCACAAATTAGCGTTGAGTCTCAAAGAGACGCAAAGTCGTGTATGGCAAGGTGTGACGAAGGATATTGGATTTTTGAGGAAAATGCTCAATGAACTGCATATGCTAAATTTTAAGGTAAAAAAGAAAATAAATAGCGGATTTAGTATTATTATTTTATTCTCCTTAGAAATTGAAATTAGGGGGAAATGAGGCATCTTTGAAATAGGAAACTTTTTTCATCTTTTTTTAAATGAAACTCCAGCCTTATCATTAATGTAGGCTTCACATTTGATCATGGGAAGGTTGAAATTTATTTAACTCTTTCCGGACCACAATATATCCAGCGAACGAATTTCAGTAAAACTCACTTTATTGTAACTCTTAATGGTCAAATATGATACTTTTGTAGAGAAAGAATTTTTTCAGTCTCTGGGATATTGGGAAACTCATGGGAACTCTCGTCCCCAAAAGAACGCAAAGGATACAAACTTCAATTTTCCCAAAGCCAATATTATCGATTTTGTAAACTATTTGTGCGTGTCAAAGGACTCCTGTACGATGTTGATAACTAAAACTAGGTGAATTATTGACCGGTATCTTGTGGGATGTCCAGGAAGTGCTAAAAAAGACACCCAGCTCCTGCTTGCCAACAGATTCCTCAAAATATTTCACAGAATAACACTTTAACACACATATCTCTCAACACGATGTTATTGTAGACACATTAAGCTTTCTCAAAAGCATAAAGGACACTTCCTGGATAATCAGAATTCACCAAAATCAGGAAGAATAGGAAATACTTCCTTGAAAGCAATCTCCCTCGCTGCCAAATGTCAAAATTATCGGCCATATTGGCAAAAATGTCACTCCCGCTTGGAATTTCCTTACAAGGTTGGTATCAAAAAGCAAATGGCGGACATTGGCGGGCATTGGCGGGATAACCTTACATTTTACCTCTAGATTTTTGCGGATGAGAGTACCCATAAAGTTTGAACAAGTTTTTTGAAAATTTAAGAAAAAATTATTTTTCGAATTTATGTAATCTGCAATTGTTAGTTATCATACTTATTGGCCCCGAGAGGTTTTTCATTATTCTGGTCTAGAAATATCAAAAAAGTCACAATATCTGCAAGGAAGCAGAAAATCGAAAATTCACGATTTTTGACCAAAAATATCTAAGCTCAGGAGTTAATTAGGATCCTACAAAAAATATCCTAGATTTGGACATCCTTATAGTTTGTACTTATCCAGAATAAGGTAAAGTACCCTCTAGTCGGCCGGTTTCTCAACTCGGCCAGTTGAATTATTTAACCAATTTTTTAACATTTTATAGTCAATTTCTATGAAATTTTCACTGATTTACGTTATATTTAATTTAATACACCTTCTAATGTTAAATCGGTAAGACCATATTATAACAAATCTAAGTAAATTGAATAAATAGTCGCACTGGCCGAGTTGAGAAACCGGCCGACTACAGGGTACTTTACCTTAATCGGATTTTTATCGATTCAAGATAGTCTAAAAAATTGTTGTTTCCATGGGTACCCAGTGTCCCAAAGGAGAAGAAAGAGTTAATGTAAGCTTCACATTTGATCTGTGAAGCTAAATTGTTATCATGGGAAGTTTGAAATTTATTTGAAAATTGGAGAAAAAAGTTATATTTCAAAGTTCAAAAGTGCCCCTATTCAAAGGTGCCCGACTTCTCCGTATTTTTTGCATTCTACGTGCATATATTCCCACCCTTTTCAGCCAATTTTGTTGAAAATAGCCCGAATGTAGGCAAATCATGATTGCTGTTAACCCTTCCGTTCTTTTTTTTTATTCCAGGCTGTGTACTCTGAACCTACAGATAAATTCCTTCAATTTAATATAAATCGATCCGAATCCTGCCCAGAATTAACAATGTATCGCCCAGATTCGCCTTCGGTCATCTGCCGTAAGCGTGCCATGAGTGAGAGTCAGTATTCTAAAATGGATGGAATGTTCACATCCCAGAGTACTACAACTCTCAATAGGACACAATCTGACACGGATCTGTCCAAGATTGATAGAAAGAGGACCTTTGAAGGGGGTAAAAATGTGGCACAGCCTGGAGAATTGCTGGCACAATTGGTCTCAGCATTGGGCCAGTATAAGGCTCCTGATGATGATCGACAGAGTATTATGGAGATGGGAGGAGGAATTCATGGATTCTCAGATAATGATATTTTGGCTAGTGAACGTACATGGTCTGGATGGTCATTGCCAACGTCTGAACGTAGTGTTAGTCTAACAGGACAAACACAATTTCCCCGTAGGAATAGAACAGCATCTGAAGTGGCAGTTCCATTCTATACTAAGACCTCAGATGATACCTACGAATGGACATGGTGCAATAATAGTGAACCTCGAATTCTTCGACAGAGACCGGGTTCTCGAAGGGATGATCTGTACAAGAAATCATTCGGGATTGAAAAGAAAGCTCTCGATATGTCCAACAATATGGCTCTACAATTGCCAATGGATATTCCACCGGCGGCAACAAATAAATCCCTTTTGGGACGTTTCAAGAACTTCCGCAAGAGAGCTATGAGTTTTGCTGCTAGTTCAGATTGGCCTGATGATGATGTTGAAGCTGCACGTGATCAGTACACAGTGCCTCATGAGAGAAATACTCCAATGACTACTTTCCTCAATACAGCATCAGCCAGTCGTCGTCCTAGTAATTTTACATCGGCTCTGCCAAATAGAGATGCGGATGCCAATGTGTTGGAGAAGACAACAATAGCTGATCTAATTAGGGCTCTCGAGGTGATGCACACCAAAGCGGCTTTGTCTGAATTGAGCACACCACCGCCAACGAGACACAAATTCGAACCTGCTACACCACCCAAAATGCCCTCCCTTCTCACTCTGTTCCCGAGGAATGTGACCTCTGACAACAATGACTCTATCACGTCTATCCATTCAGATCGACGTAGGGGATCCTTACGACCTACCCTCTATCATCGTCCTCTTCGTCGACAGTCTGAGGCTATGATAACTGAATTACGTCCACCCCCGTACAACAGCCTTGATTCCCCGCTGCCCATGAAAAGACGATTCAGTGTCCGTCCATCTGCACTCAGTATTCCACCTGGCCAGGCTCCAGCTCCAATTATCAGTAGTGCATCATCTTCTTCGTCAATTCACAATGCTCCAATGGCCAGAAGAGTTTCCATCCGGCCCAGTCCACTGGCCAGGCAACAATCAACGCAGTCTGAGACTGGACCTATTCCCAAGCCTAGCTCTATCTGGCGTTCTGCCATTACATCACGTCTCGGAACATCACGACATGCGAGTCTCACAAGTCTCTCGGAACGGAAGAAGAACGAGAGCACCGATTCGAAATAGTCACTGTGTAGCCTGTGTAGTGTTATAAGTGTGCCAAATTCCGGCCAGCTTGCAATTTCGGCCACCTTTTTTGTTCCTCGAATGTCCATGAACTTTTAGATTTTAAGTACTCTAGAGATTATACAATGCAAAAGAATAACAAAAAATGTAGTTTCGACAAACAAGATGACGTGAAAAAGATATTGGAAGAATTCCCGAAGGGCAAGGAACTATGAAAATGAAGGTGGCCGAAATATGGCACCAAAGCTATGTCTACATTTTTATTCATTTTAAAATGTATTAAGAATGATTTTAGATTAAATAAAGACGGTAAACTCTTTACAAGGTTCCAAGCAACACTATTTCAGAAGAAAGAATTTAAAAAATCAATTTGCATTTAAAATATTACATTTCAAACTTGAGACTTTGACGCTTGCATGCAACTATGTCGAAATTTGGCACACTTACCCTACATTTTAAAATGAATAAAAATATAGACATAGCTTTGGTACCCTATTTCGGCCACCTTCATTCTCGTAGTTCCTTGGCCTTCGGGAATTCTTGCAATATCTTTTTCACGTCATTTCGTTTGTCGAAGCTACATTTTTTGTTATTCTTTTTCATTGTATAATCTCTAGAGTACGTAAAATCTAAAAGTTCATGGAAATTCGAGGAACAAAAAAGGTGGCCGAAATTGCAAGTTGGCCGGAATTTGGCACATTTACCTTAGGGTAAGTGTGCCAAATTTCGGCATAGTTGCATGCAAGCGTCAAAGTCTCAAGTTTGAAATGTAATATTTTAAATATAAATTGCTTTTTTTATTATTTCTTCTGAAAGAGTGTTGCTTGGAACCTTGTAAAGAGTTTACCGTAATTTACTCTAAAATCATTTTTAATACATTTTAAAATGAATAAAAATGTAGACGTAGCTTTGGTGCCCTATTTCGGCCACCTTCATTCTCATAGCTCCTTGCCCTTCGGGAATTCTTCCAATATCTTTTTCACGTCCTCTCGTTTGTCGAAGCTACATTTTTTGTTATTCTTTTGCATTGTATAATCTCTAGAGTACTTAAAATCTAAAAGTTCATGGAAATTCGAGGAACAAAAAAGGTGGCCGAAATTGCAAGCTGGCCGGAATTAGGCACACTTACCCTAGTTGGTTTAAGAAATAATGTATAAAATAGAAAAAAAATCAGTATTTGACGATGTTCAGGTGTTATTCATTTGAAAATAAGAATATATTTGCAATTTCAGAAAAAAAAACATTTACACAATTCTCTACTTTCTCTGGGATAACTAAAAATGAAGTTACAAAGTAATTCTATCGTACAATCTACATAAGAACTAATCTCATCTATCGAGAACCAACGTCTTACATAATATATGTAACAATTGGATTATCTCTTCATCATACATGTACAGGATCGTGTCAGAAATATTGATAAACTTGAGATTGTTCTGCGCGAAAATGGAGCAAATCCAGCTACTTGCTGAGTTCTACATCAAGTGCTCCAATATTTTTGTCATGACACTGTATATATAATTTATTAATAAATTTTTTTCAGTAACTTCTGATATACTACTCATTAACACCTAGTACATAGTAGTTAGAAAAAAAAGAGAATATCTAACATGTGAGATACAGTGTTGAATTGAATGATGGAATGATGAAATACAAGATGATGATCCTGCATCGTTGAATGGAATAGTTGCGAAAGAGGAAAGGTATATATTATGTAAAAAAAAAGTTGATAATTTGATACATCAGTCTCATATTGTATTACAGTGTACTAAATAATATCTTAAGCTATTTTGTTAATTGAATGAGATAGAAAAATGCTCAAGTATCGAGATATTTGTTTTCTTATATGCATTCCTATATAGAGAAAATCTCAATTTCCACATATACACTCTCCCTCCCCCGGCATATATCCATGGAAATTGCATTGCTTTTATAAAACAGCAACTTATACACTAATTTTGCCTCTAAGAGTTTCCTTCAGCAGCAATTTTGCTGATTACACATTGCGCACATAGAGATACAAGATTAGAGTGATCGAAAATCCATCAAAGATTTATGATGTATTGCAGATTAAGAGTGTTTTTTTTTTGTTGAAGAACACTTTGTCGTCCTCAGGGATCTCTTGCTACAGGGTGTCATTGTTGTTATTATTGTTGGAATTTACGATCTCTGGTGAGAGTGAAAGGACGGGTATACGATCGACTAGTGACATAACGGATGGTGTTTGAGGACTTTCCGATGCTGGAGGTGTCTGCTGACCCTGAAGCTCAGTGAAGATATCAATGAGATTATTGATGCCAATTAGGTAGCCATCCTCATGATTTCCCACTTTCCACTTGCTATTGTGATCGATGGTCACATTGGCTGGCAGTGCAATCGTCTTGGCAAAATCAATTAGCCAAATACTCGCTTGAGTACGATCATGAACAAACAGCAGTGAACTCCCAATGACCTCATGAGACTTGAAGAATTCCGAGCACTCCAAAGTTGCACGAACTGCCTTCAAACGTTGAATATATTTTTGCTGTACAAAAAACAAACATCAAAAATTATCTTGTAAGATTCTCTGCTGATTCTGACCCAAATAGACTCAGGCTGAATTAAGCGATAGAGGATCCGGCAAAGAACCTCTAATCCTTGATCTTAAATTTTTGAGGCATGTTAGTCCATAGACAAACTTACGACTTAAGCCGAGAGATAGGTTAACGTAATTATAATCAAAATAATGATTTGATTAAATTAAATTCCCATCAATTTTCCTCTAACTAAGCCGAGAAACGAATTTGTCAGAAACTGATGGAAACGTAATCTAGAGGAATTCTCTAACAGTTGTGACAATATCATACGATAAATCTATTTTTTTACGTGGTATATTCGGAAGAACTAATAGTATATCCGAATCATATCAGTTACTAAAAGCATCATAGAGCTCATGTCAATGACCATTTGATGTTCACTGAGCGTTAGGTCCTGATTCCGAATTTTACCACGAGAATTTGTCACATGACATTGTCATACGGTTACAGAATTCCCCTTCTAATCATTATTTTTATATATTCGAGGATATAAATATTTTCGAAGATCGGCCTAATGTCCTCTACACATTAGAGAAATTTATGTCCATATTGAAGCAAATTCCCTACGCTTGTGCAGGAAAAACTCTTGAATATGGACATAAATTTCTCTAGTGTGTAGAGGCAATAAATCTATTTGGGACTTAACAAGATCTTCTCTAAAACTTACCACTGCATGTGGAAAACTTTCACAAAAATCTCTAAACGACTGGAGGATTTGTTCTCGTGACTTTGTGGTCTTAAAGTCTTTTGAGCTTGTACCATCTGCCTTTTTGATACCCTGCGAAAAATTAAATTAAAAAAAATCAGAAATCTATATCAGCATTTTTTCTCAGGTGAAAATAAATGCCGGATATGGGTGAAAGGCTCCGTCAGCAAATAGTTCAGAGGGACCCCGAGATATCAATAAAAGTTTTGTTAGCAAGGAAGGGTAGTGCTACACCTTGTCCTATGATTACTATTTTATATGGATTGGTTGTAATCAGAATTTTCGTAAGAGAGAGGTCAAATTGGAGTATTATCCTCAAATGGAATTGTTTTTGAATGCAAAGAACGAGAATTTCTTTGAACATACAAAAAACTTCAATTTTTATTAATTTGAGCTTTTTTTTACGCTCGAACTCCACGGAGATCAATTTAAAACCAATATTTCGGCGAATTTTGTGAGCTGAATGTTTGGTAAAAGCAGCAAGAAAACTTTTCTTAAAATCGAAATTTAAAAACTTTTTGAAAATTACTTTTAAAAATTCAATGCTAATTCTATTTTTATTATTTTGGGATCTGATGTCTAGCTAGATATGGTAAAGTACCCTCGAGTCGACCTGTTCCTCGACTCGACCGGTGGTCAATTTTTGAATGTTTGATGGTGAATTTCTATAAAATTGTCACTGATTCGTATTTATTTATGGAATAATTGACCTATTAATGTTAGATCATATGCCAAATATTAGTGCAAATATAAATAAATTGAATAAATAACTTTACCGGTCGAATTGAGAAACCGGTCAACTTGAGGGCACTTTACCTTATTCCCTAAAAGTTCTTCCAAGACATTATAGCTTCCTTTAAGAAAAGTTAATCAAAACTTTTAATGTTCTTTTAAGGGCCTATTTTGAAAATTTTTAAAATTGAATTTCACACAACGCTTTTATTTAAACTAAATAATAATTAAAGAATTTTGGGCCTTTTATAAGGCTCATAAGATCCAATAAAAGATATGAGTTATAAGATCCAATGAAAACCCTTTAGGTAAAAATGTTCTTAAGACGAGTTATTTCTAAAATTTTTTGAAAGAATATTCTATTATTTTTCCCACAATTTTGTAAATTAAAGAAGCGTCACGTTTTTTAATAGAAAAATTAAGCCAAATAAATTTTCTTCACATACCTATAATCGAATTTGTTTAAAAAATTTATTTAAAAAATGTTTTATTTAAAAAATGTTTTGTATTCCACTTTACCTATAAGATCTTATTAGCTTATAGCCTATAATGACCGCAGTCTTATATGTATTTAAACGTTTTTTTAAATATGTAAAAGTTTTATTGGTTCTGGACATACAGAACACTATAACTGTTTGACAAACATCATATCTGAACTCCATTTAATTGAACTTTATTAATTTGACTCCTCATTTATTAGTTTATTCGTTTTGCGTTTATCTTTGTCCAAATGGTCTCAGTAGGGGAGACTGGGGCAAAATTTGTCAAAACGAAAATTTCAATATTCACTATTTCCTAAAATAAAAGAGACTGAGGCTTGAAATTTTTAGATAGCCTTCATGAACCTTCTTAAACTTAAAAAGTTTCAAGGGATTCGAGGAAGGATTATGTAAGATAAAAAATAAATGAAATTTTGAGCCCTATTTTTGGAATATTTGGCTTACAGAAAATATCAATACTGATTAGCTCAATTTAAGCACATTTCTCCTTAAGATAGAGAAAAATTATCTTCGACAAAGTTGTAGAGGAATAAATTTCCTATAAAAATATGTCTATTTGATATTTTTAACGTTTGCGAGAGTAAAACGTCACAAATTATCCGAAGACTGACAAAATTTTCCCCAGCAATTTTGAGAATCTCCACAAAATCGACATTTAGAAAATGATTCGGAAATCACATTTCTTTCGAGATAGAGGAAAATAGTCTTCTGCAATGTTGTAGAGCAGTAAATTTCCTATAAGAATATGCTCAAAACGTTTAAGTTTTGTCAGAGCTCGTGAAAGAATTAAATATGTGTTTTGACAAAATTGCCCCAGTCTCCCCTATAAACTACAATAAAATTTTATCATATTTCCAAGATATTCAATTTTAATTTTTTTTGTTTAAAGCGACACTAACGGTGATTGAATAAAATTAGGATGTTTGACAGAGTTCTGGAATTTCACGATTCCATTTGCTCTACCCAACGATTACCCAAGTGCTGAAAATTAAGACTTTTCATCCTATTTTTTTCTAACTAATTTATCTCGCTAAGTTTCAGCATTTTATGTAAGCTGTTTAATGTTTAATAATAATAAATTACTTATTATAATTTATTATTATTATTATTTTGTAAGTGTTATTTTTATCGTTCTCTTGAAACCTAAATCGTCCTAAGTATCTAAGTATATTCACAGTTTTGCATCCTAAAGATGTGAGTTTAAAGACAATTTCCAATAACTGTGAAAATTTTGATAAAGATCATGAATTAAAAGTGATTGGGTTTGGGAGAGAAATTCACTGTTCAAATTCCTTTAATTCGATCACAATTGAATGGGTGTACGTTTTGGAATTTCTATTGGGAGAGAAACCAGAAAGTCCGCAAAGGAATTTTACCGACAACGTCCAACACGCACGCACATTCTTGCGATCATGAGGGTGATCGCCCAGGGAGATTCTGTTCATTAGTCGGAAACAATTAACTCACGATCTTTGGCATGTTTTTTTTTGTGAACTTTCCACCTTCATTACAGGTAGCCACAATCGTGAGAAAGACCATTTACCTAAATCTATAACAATACACTATGTAGATCATTGGCATGTTTCTGCCAATTAGCAATGGACACGAACTCTATAAAGCTCACCTCTATCCGAAAGCCAAGTGTTGCAGTGCTGGAGATTGTCTCGCGCCACACCATATATCGTGGCTTTGTGACACCTTTGACGCGATTCTCATCTTCAGTTGGGGCATTTGGGTCAATCTGAATCATCTTCTCGTACATATCTTTTCGCAGCTTAGGCTTCTCTTTGGCTTTCGACAGTTCTTCCTCCAGATACGTCCGTACGCCAATTTTGCAGTCCATCACGCACGGCTGGTAAAAGTCACTTAGCAGATCTTGCAGTTGAAGGTAAACTATTTTAAAATAAACACACTTTGTGAGCTTCCTCCTTTTCTAAGCGCAAAACAACAAGAAACAATGAAGAAATTCCTCACATTCACCATCGTCGCTCGTTACTTGTCCTTTGTACTCAGGAACATAGGGTCTCAGAACGTCTTTCATGAGTATCTGAAAATAATATAGGAATAACTTCTATGAAGAAAAGCGATCTGTATGGAGAGACGTGAGCATAGTCTTTATATGAGTGATTGGAAATTGAAATTCTGATAAGTGTACCTATGAGACATTTTCTGTGAAAATTTATTGATTACCTAAACAATGACGAAATCGACAATATTATCTTTTAGATTCGCGAATTTTTATGTTTTATGAAGAAGTTTTCTCAATTTAAATTTATTAAAAAATCTTTTATTTATTTTCGATTTTAAATATGAGACGCTCACTAAGCTGAAACGTTTTTCCAATCCCTGTTTAAATGTGATGCATTCATAATCATATCTATTTAGAAATATTCAATAAACTTCTGGTAGTTTAACTATGTTATCATCACACTTGCACATTAAAATTTTAATATGATTCACATTAATTGTCGCTTTTGAGAGTCCAAATGTGTAATTTGTGTGTTTGAATCATTTTATATTCAAAATTTGATCTATTTGTTGATATAAAGGTAGACTTGGCCCGCAAAATTTGATATAAATTGTTTTATAGCATTAATGCGAAAAATTAATGCGATTTTCTCTTTAATTTTTTAATGTGAAAAATATTTATGCTTTAGGTAAATTTAAACTTATTTTTGCAGGCCAAGTCCAATTCTTTATCAATAAATAGAAAAAACCCCAAATATTAAGTGACTGAAAGACACAAACAACATATTTGAACGCTCACAAGCGACAATTAATGACATTAAAATTTTAATGTGTAAGTGTGATATGATATGATACGATATGTGTTTGATATGAAATTAAATTATAAGTTGATTGATTTTGTTAGAATTTAGAAAAAAATGTAAATGTTTTGATATTGTTATATAGTACCAAAGAGAAAATTTGAAATAAGTCTTCAAACTTGGCCATGTTCTTAACTGAAAATGTTCGTCTTTTTTAAGGAATCATTTTGGAAAACTCTACAACTTTATAAATGACTGTTTTTATTGCATGTTGTATTATGCAATTAATTTAAAGGGTCTTTAGATTTCACGTTTATGCATACAGCTTAATTGTTCTAGTTTCATAGGGCAAAAAACAAACGATCAGTAAAAAATTCTAAATGGGCAGTACAAAATTAAAAAAGAGCAGTAAAATATCTAATTATGGTCAGTAAAAAACTTAAATCTTTACAAAAATGAACCTAATTTACATATTTAACATTTAAAATTGTTCCATATAGAGTGAAAAGCCCTTTATTTTCCCTTTGCCAAAATTTGGACGATAATATCACTGTTTCAAATTTTTTTGTTACTGATCAATTTTAACTTTTTACTGCTCGTTTATTCAATACCGTTTCATAGTAAACAAAATTTTATATGAATTTTTACTTAAGATTGTTATTTAATGAAGATAATTTAACTAATTAATTTGAAAAAAAATCAATGCAACTACTTTTGTTTATAAATACCAGACCATCGAGAATTAAGCCAAACCTGAAGTCTGAAGACTGTTTGCAATTAATTGTTTCTCAGATTTAACGTACTTTATTGGAATTATAAATGATATTTAATAAAGTATATGACGAAATTTTATGAACTTTATCACATTTTCTTGACTTGTAATCTCAGAAAAGCTTGCTCAATAAAATGTTATCATTATTGCACGGAAATATGAGTGTTTATATAAAAATATTTTATAATGTGTGCAACACAAAAGATTAGCTAAATAGGAAGATATTTCACGTGAAAAGCGACTGTGATATGCCTCGTAAAACGATATAGTCTTAGCAAGATATAAATTTAAAACAATAAATCTTAACATGAGCAATTGATAAGCACGACTCTTACCTGGAAACACATTTCCTCCTTGGGGCAGAGCTTTTTTAATACTGTTCCTTGGTCTGGTCCCGCTTTGAAATTTCCCTGATGTCCTGCTAGCTGTACCCATGGATACCTCTGTTTCTTGTAGGTTTGGAAGAATGGTGTCCACTGGACAATATTGCGCAATTTTCGCCATCCCGATGGCTGTATGTAGAATCAGAGAAAAGAAAATTTATTAAAAATTTGCATTGCCATTTTTTGATCACTGCGGAGAGTTTATTTTTGCCTTATATATTTTTTTTAATGTGTCTCACTCAATTGAGAGCAGAAATTAATCAATTTACTGCACTTGACATGCAACACCAATAAAATTGATTATTTTCGTCTTTTCGATTAACACAAATGTGCCAACGAGGGACAATTATTCGAGAAAGAGAGAAGTTCAGTGAAAAAAATAACATAAATTTAGTATGTGCTATATTATTTCGATGGTCGTCATACTCTTTTCGATGCATCCATAAAAGGAAGGACCACGTAGATATTGTCACTCAATCCCAGGGAAAGAGAAGTGGATGGTGCACAGAATGTACTTCCATCGTGGGCTGATGTGATATATATATATCTTTCTCAAGGTGATACCATTTACTTTGATATCTCACTCGCTTCCATAGATTCAGTAAGATGTCAATAAAATAATTGTACTTCACACAAAATACACACAATAAATTGCCATATAAATGCCTATAAAAGGTCCATGAAAGCTACCAAGTGGATACTGATTAACTTTCCGCAATCTCTGTGTTTTATTGCTCCGTGAAATAATATCTCGTAATGATGTGTACTCCTTCAGCGTCATTCGACACGTGCCTCATTCATCTTGCATTTTCCAACATTCATCTGAAATGCACACCGTCACCTCTTTCGCAGCTTCAAATTGAAATTACAAATTTCGCATGTCAAAACATTTGCTAATTTGCTTCCGACACTTTTCCACCAAGATCGCTAACAAAAACAACTATGAGATAGTAAAGTATCTTCTCATATTGTGGGACACGTGAGCTAGACACAGGGGCTGATAACTGTATTGTTAAGACTTGTTTAAATGATAATATAATATAATATATAAAATGCACTCGTCTTCTACGCATCACTGGAGAGTATTGGAAAATCCTCCTTAGTGGTTCATTCCTGAGATAAAATCACTACGTCGTCGTCTGTTGGAATACTACGTAAAGCATGTCTCAGCCAGGCACAATAGAAGGTATTACAACGTCAGAGACAGTAGAGAGATTTCTTCTCAGGAACCAACCACAAAGGAAGATTATCAAATACTTATCAGTTCATTGCATAGAGAATACATTCAAAAAGGCCCCTATTTAAACGGACCCTTATTGACTACTTGACTACTAACTTTTGTGACACTCCCAATCTCACAACACCTAATGAACTAATTTTAATTCTTACCTTAGATTTTCAATTTATCATTATCTTTTCATTTTCCTCTTCAAGCAACACAAATAATCACATTGATAAATTGCTTCTTTTGAAATTAACACAAGTGTACAATGATCTATCGAAAAATTTGATTGATTGCTTTTTCATAAAATCGATTGCGTATACAAGTGGATTTCGTATTGTTTTCATTTTTACATCTGGTTTATTTAGTAGTATAATATACCTACCTACACATGTAACTAGTATCACAGAAGCTTCTGATGATTCATCAATGTTCAATTAACCATTGAAAATTTGTAAACTATATTTTGTGGTTATTGCTTTTCCCCACACTTAGATGTCTTTATTACTTATTATTATTTTATTGTTTCATGATATAACCGTATTATGACTCTCTGTCACCAAACTCAAATATTTAGTGAATCAATCAATTTGAATGGAATTATTTATTTTTCTTCGTATGGGAAGTATTAAGTTGATTTTCGCATTCAAAAATTAAATATTTGACAAATTTCTACTGTTTCAACACTAATATTCAAATTACTTTAAAGTATTCAAAATTATATAAGAGGGATTGTTTCATTAAGTAATTTGAATGAATTTGGTTGAATTCGTTTTTAAAAGGAAAAAAAAGTAAATCAAAAGCTTATTAAATTTTGAGGCCTATACCTAAAGCTTGAGAAAAGGGTGCTAAAATTTTTTTTTGTCTTAAAATTGAAACTAAGTATATTAACTTGAAGATGAACCTCGTTGACCGCCCGATATGCAGATGGTGCAAAGCTGCTCATGAAACAGTGGAGCTCTTTTTAGGAAACTATCCAATGCTATCTTCACTTAGATGCGTAACTTTTGGACAAAACACCATAGACTTCAAGGATTTCCAGATTATCCGATTGAGTAATCTACTCAATTTCTGGATCGGAGCAATAAACGAAATTGGTAGGGGTTAAACTTCTAGACATGCAGAGTTCACTATCTGCTCAACATAACTGCATAATATCCTAGAATACTTTCTACAATCTACAATCTACAACTTGAAAAGACTTACAGAGCCCCAAGTTACGAAACAGATAATCCACACAGAGAAAAATAGTTGATAAGGGAAGAGTACCCCGGATCGGAAATGTTAAGAGACATGCTCGGCATTTAGTTGAAAATAAAAGCCTCAATATAGTATTTGGTATTTTTGTGTATGCTAATCGGTATATTAGTGATCCATTTAATTATATCTGTGTATTTCAATGAATTAATATAAAATAGATGTAATCGTAACTATGTACTCTATACCTCGTATCGTCACGAATTTAATGAGGTGTCTCACGGAAAATTAGTTTTATAAATTAAATCTGAACTAGGGTAAAGTGGTACAAGTTGGACAGTGGTACAAGTTGGACAATGGTACAATTTGGACAGGGCTTTTCGTCTTGATAAATTTAGTACTTCATTTTTATTTGTATATTTTTAATGCTTTAGTTTTATAATTTGGTTCCTTGTGCTTCAAAACAAATTTTGTACTGTATTTATCAAGAAAAAAGCCATGTCCAACTTGTACCGGCGAATTGTCCAACATGTAACACTAATTCCAAATTATACACTTTACCCTAATGCACTGCATTCTTGTGACAATTAAATGGTAAAAAATAGCTAATGATTTTTAAAAATTCATTTGAATTGATGCAACAATATGGTAAGAACCTGACGATCCGAGAAACACTGCCGATCGCTGGTGCTCTTCCATTAATTCAGTTGATAAAAAAGTTGATTTTTCATATAAAATTGATTACCAAGTTAATATATTGGAGCTTATGTTAAGTTGATTGATTCTATCAATTGTTGGTTTTTCAATATTTTTTTGATATTATCAACAGATCAATCGACCTTTATCAATTTTTGACCAACTTTAATCGACAGTTGATTAAAAGTTGATCATCTATTAATCGATCAACAGTTGATCAAAAATTGATCATCTGTTAGTCGACCAACAGTTGATCAAAAGTTAATCAAAAGTTGATCATCAGTTAGTTAGGATAATATTACTAGATTAGGTTTGTACCTTTCTACAGATATTGTACATTTTTGTTTCAGAAAAAGTGTGGAGAAGAAATCGATAGTTTCACGAGTTATTAAAAATTTTAATATTTTTCTCTTCATGTGGATCTTTAGTATAGCATTGGCTAATAGGGTATATATGATAGGGGAAAGTACTCTCCCTTGGAATGTTCATGCCTTCGAATAATGTGCATTTTCTTTTATTTTCCTAAGATAACTTACACATATTTATTACATAATTAACAATAATTTATAATCTAACTAATATTTAATAGAAATGTGTAATTTTCTTAGGAAAAATTTCACATTATTTGAAGGCATGAAACGTTCTAAGGGAGAGTACTTTCCCTTAATAGGGAGAGGTGGACACCTTGGAATTGGAGCATCTTCAAAATAGAGCTTTTTTCTCCTATTTTTAAATGATAATGATAAATCCTATTTTTAATGGCAAGTTTCAAGAAGTTAAAAAAGGAAAATCGTCCAGAGATACTGCCGGAAAAAATCTACGTCGTCAATTGTTTAATTTTATAGAAAATCAAGACAGGATATATATACATAAAATTGTCAAAATTTATGGTGATGAGGCATGAGTACATTTAAATATCGCAGCCCCAGGATTTTGACTCAGAGAATTGATAAACGCATTGTAAGTATCTTTGATAGTGATACCATGATATCTGTTCCAAAAATTCAGAGTCAGTTGTTTTGTCTCAATCTCTATCCTACAAAAATCAAGCTCAAATTGAGAAAATCGTAAGAATGATTGGATTGCTCTTAAAATTTCATGGGTAGTCAAGACTTATCTGGCTACGAGGTTGCATATTATTTTTTTAAAAATACTGTTTTTTGCATTTTTTCAATCTTTTGACCCATATAAAATTCAAATTCAAGATCAAAGAGCCGCCCAAAATAGACACAAGGATCGGCATAGGGATCAGCCCGGAAAATGAGGATTAATGTCGATACACTCACGGATCAGCCCATAATTTGGAGGATCAGGCTGATCTTCTTTTGGGCTGATCCTTTACCGCCAAATTTTTTGAGCTGAGTATTCTCCAGGATCAGCATGTGTCTATCTAATTAAAACATTAATGATTTTTGAAATACGCTCTTCTTGAACAATTTTCAACTTTTTTGAGTAAAAGTACAATCTTTTATTCAGATTGGGCTTGCTTACTCAACCCATGAAATCCTGACACAACCATTCTTACCATCTTTGTAAATTTAAGCTAGATTTTGTAACATTAGGGACCTATATTCTTCAACAAATCCAATTTTGTTGGAGTTGGAATGTAATCTTTGCATTTATTCTACTTCAAGTAAAAATTCTCGATTTTTTTATGGCACTGTAGAAATGAGAAGTAAAAAAATAATTTTGGTAATTAAAAAATAAAGCAGAACTTAATTTACAACTTTTAAAGCAGTGAAATTATCACAAGTTTTGGCAATAAAAATTAAAGAATTTATTACTTTACCCGAAACCATCTTAGATGGTTATTAAAATTATCTTTTTTTGCAAAGTTGTAGGTTTTCCGATCAAATTTAATTTTTATTAGTCAAGTTTAATTTCTGCACTTCTTTTTTTACATATTTTGTAAGTTATTATAAAGGTATACTGAAGGAAATAAAGAAATAAAGTTAAGGAGGATTTGGTCCATCCCAAAAAGACATACTGATCCAAAGGTTTTGATTTTTTTTCATTTGGTAATGGCTCATTCTGCCTTGTATCAGTTTTATTGTAACGGATACTAAATTTCGAAAATATTATTTACTTAAAGTCTAAATCGAAAATGAATGCCAAAAAATGCTTTAGAATTGAAAAAGAAAGTAGAGTTAGGCAACAATAGTTTTAAACAAAATTACAAATTTACATCCTATTTTAGGGGAAACTGGGACAGTAGTAAACAGCTGGTACTTGTAAACACTGATATTTATGTGTACATTATGCCCAACGCACAATAACTTTTGTTTGTAAACATGTTTTCAAAATTTCCTCTGAGAATGAGCGAGATGACTAGATCTAGATCTCACTCACTCTCATTGAAATGTCAAAAACATGTTTACTAAACAAAAGTTATTGTGCGTTGGGCATTATGACCAGCGCACAATAACTTTTGTTTGTAAACATGTTTTCAAAATTTCCCATGAGAACGAGCGAAATGACTAGATCTAGATCTTACTAACTCTCATTGAAATGTCAAAAACATGTTTACTAAACAAAAGTTATTGTGCGTTGGGCATTACTCGAGCTTATGTCGACTATTTGTTCAGGAAACAAGGATCCCAATACAATCTATATATAAATTCACATTGGTCTCGTCCACTGAAATTTAGTATTTAATTAAAAGCATTGTTATGCATTGCCCCGTGTTAACTACTGCCCCAGTTTCCCCTAATTATTTCATTTTGAAGCACACAAACATTTTTGCAGTTTGAAAATTTTTAATTTGTTTATATCGTTTATGCAAATCATTTGTCTCTTAGGTAGTTGTAATCAATTTGAAATTGAGGAGTGTCAATATCTCTTCATTAAGAAAACATATCGATTGACAACACCTTCTTTCGTGTTGATCAAAAATTGATTTTCATTTGGAACAGAAATCTTTGTGGCATTCAAGAATAAATGGAGTTAATAAATTTTGGTTTTTAATGGATATGTTTTTAATTGCAGTCGAAATTAAAGCTCCACCAATAGAGAGCTAAAGTTGGCGAGATAAAACTTAAGAGGCATTCATTTGCCCCTCCGAGAAATTGACTCCATTGCACTGATATTTAATTTAATGAGAATGTTAATTACATACAATTTCTGTTACATATCTCGTTGACGCTGTTTTTAAGTCTCCGTATCCCCATGAAATGTTGATCCGCCTCTTTTATGATCGTTGCACACAAATGATGACAATTGCGTTGTTGTAATTAATTTATATTGTATGTTCTACAAGACTTTCTTGATGGCATTCCCAACTGGTGGGAATTGATTAATTTATTTTCCCTTCTTTCGCGATCTCTCTGGGGCAGAGAAATAAAATTTATTGCAATCATTGAAACTGTGACGGTGAGAATCAGTTAATTTTTTATTAGTACATATTTTCATGGATTTTTGTGATCTCACTTTTTTTTCCTCTTTCAGCGGGAAGCTTATAATATTACATACATGTCAATTGACATGTTTTCAACGCCGCCACAAATTCACGTATGGGGAGCAAACGACGAAGAAATTAACAACAGTTTTTGGCTCGATGATTCCAACGGACCCCAAAAAGGGATACTTGCCTTCACGATCTTCGATAGTTGATCTGACCATTTTTCGACGCACTCACAACTTACCATCGCGACAATTTGTATGTAATTCGGCTTGTTATGCCTTTTTTTTCTCCTTAACAATTTTCTCCATCTCAAATTTATCACATTCATCATCCAAAAGGCAAATTTAAAATTCGCAATCTGATCAATCCGATTACATTGAAATATAAATGACAAATTCACGCAATGGGCAAATTAACTTTGAGTAAGTATAGAATATACAATGTTGGCAGGAAAAAATGCCTTGTCGGTTTTGATCAAAAAGAGCAAAATTTCACATAAGATTAGCATCTTTCACATCAATATTTATTTAATTGTCTATGTTTCAATGTTTCAAATGACTTTAGACTTTTAGATCAACATTTCAGATTACATGACAATGTAACACTTTTTTGGAGACTTGTTTAAGATTTTCATTTCTATTTTTATTTGCGAACAACGCATGTTGTTTGGCAAAGAAACACACATTCTATTCTAAGATATTTATTCAGTGTCTGGAGATCCTCATGTTAGAATTTCAAATCAAAGCTTTCATGTTAATGCTTATTGAAAGCTATCAATCTTCCTTTTGTGAGTTTTTTTTGCCGTAAACACCAATCAATAAAATACATGTGAATGATTTTGAGAATAAACGTTTAAGACGATCATTAATTAAATGGTGTTTTAATTGCCATACTAATAGATTTACGATGGAATCTTTTTATTATTATTACCAGTCCATTGAACCATAAATATTGCTATAAGTTCAAGCAATATAATCAAAAAAAACAATTACGAAAAGGTAGGATAATTCAAAGAACGTGAATTAAAACATAATTTCAGCAAGTATCAATTAAACATTCTTAAGATCTCTTTCTCACATAACACTTCTTTTATGTTGTTGATAAATTTATTTGTAAAATTGAGAGAATTCTTGTGGTTATAGTCTATTAATATCCAGGGAACTAAATTCCAATTTTTGTATTTTTGAATTTGTAAGGATTTTCAAAACGTTTATTTTTCCGGATTAGGTTTTAAAATGTCTATGACATTTTTTTATTATTTCAGTTAGACTGTATATTGGCAAAAGATGAATGAAAACTTTCGAACCACAGTTATTTTCACTAAAAAAAATCGCTAAGTATTGAAAGCAAGGAAATTGCAGTCGATAATCGGGAATGAACTCTTCATTGACAACTTCTTTGACCGCATGAGGGCACTGTTTTCTTCCGCGTGTGGCGCTGATGACTGTTCTCAATTTTTAATTTTTAATTTCTTAGTCAAAAAATTCTGCGAAATAAATATCGTGAAATTTTTTCTTATACAGTTTTTATAATCTTTATATATATTTCTTTACAATTGTATAATTACGCCATTGATTGTTTTATTTGTAGAAAAAAGAGATGACAAAGCGTCCCAGTTATGAATCATTCCCGATGACCGATGATTTCAAAACCTTTCCAAATGACTCCGGCACACCTTTTAGATCTGGAAAATTTCATGAAATCGAAATGCGGATCTCTTTCTTTTTCACATATTTTGCATATATCTATCTCATTCTGTCGCACTCTTCTTCTTCTCTTAAACATCACTTCCAATTCAATTTAGCTCAATCGAATTTGGTATGAGGAAGAATGAGATAAACATATGCAAAACATGTGAGAAAGAAAGGCTTTTGAATTTCGACTTCATGAAAATTTTCTGATCTAAAAGGTGTTCCGGAGCCAAAAAAATCCAAATTTGATCAATTCGATTACAAAATGGGCCTTCCAAAGTAATTGATCTTTGAATTTCACTACTATAAACGGGGGAATTTTCGGTTATACGAATGTATAGACGAAATGTTAGCCTTCGTAAAAGTTTGTATACTTTTTTCACAAATATTGTTCGTAAAATGATCATATGAAAAGCATTTTTTTTGTACTTTTGCAAACATTTGTTCGTAAATGTTCGTAAACATACAAAAAAAATTTCGTAAAATTTTATCATTTTTTCGTAAATTTTTGCCATGCGAACAAAAATTTACGAACAAATGACAAAATTTTACGAACATTTTTCTGTGTTTACGAATATTTACGAACAAATATCTGTAAAAGTACAAATATTGCTCGTCAAGTGATCATGCTACGAACAATGTTTGTAAGAAAAGTACAAACTTTTACGAACCTCTTTGTAGGTTATACGATTTACGAGCATTTCGCAAGTCCCTAATAGTAATTCATAAACATTTACGAACAATTTTACAAAATATTTTTTCCTGTGTACAGCCGTTTTCGAAATAAACCAGGAACATTTTTTTGAAGGGGATGATGTAGAGTAGAGTAAAGCTGGATTCACATGATGAAAAGTTGCATGAGAAATTTTACTTTGTAATTCTCAATTTAATTCCCAACTGTTCCCAATTTCAAATCAAATGCGCGCGCGACAAAAATCAGCTGTCAAATCAATTGTGCGATGCGCGTGGAGCAAATTTGTTTGTTTTCGTGGGTAAAAATTTACGGAGGAGAGAAAAATACAGAATATTTGGGCAGAGAGTATTCCAAGGATTCCAAGCATTGCCCTCGTGTGTGATATCTCGGTGGAATGCGCGTGCATTGTACAGAAAGACTCAGATTTGAGATGTGTCATGTGGAGCACAATGTTATCCCGAAAGATAACCCAGTAACACGGAGGAATCAGGACAGGACCATCAGCAAAACATAGAAAAACTACTCCAACAATAGAAGTGCTGTTTTTCCACGAGAACTCAAGAATTGAAATGTCCGGAATTGATTTTGAAGGAAGCTTGTGTGGTGTCAGCATTGCATCCGGAGAGAAGTTGCACCTGAGCCGCAGCGCAGAACCTTGGGGAGGATCTCTCACCAGTTGTAACAAGTAAGAAATTACAATTACTATTTGTTAACCGAGAAAATTTGACAGCTGATTTTTGTCGCGCGCGTTTGATTTGAAATTGGGAACAGTTGGGAATTAAATTGAGAAATAAAATCATCTTTATGAAAAATTTCTATGCAAAAGTGCGTAAGCCTCAGCCAATCAGATTGCTCTATTTTGGTTTATGTATTTTTTCTTATGCACTTTTTCATCATGTGAATGAGGCTTAAGGCGAAAAATTGAAAAGAAAACATCTCGAAATAATGTTTATTAGAGGGTCGCCGAAGACCGGAAATTAATATCTTTTACCGTTTAAGTTCCAAACCAGAGCGGTGACAAGTTGAAGAAAAGCGCATTATAATAGCTGCTCTCTCTTTGGAGTGCGAGCACTTAAAAGATCAAAACTGAATTAACATTTTAAGGTGAATTAAAAAGTAATTGAAATAAATTTAAAAGAAATTCATAAAGATCACGATAAATGAATTTTTCAACAAAATTATCGCAATTTTCTGTCTTGTGGATCTTTTGGTGCGAAATTCCGAGAATTCCATTGATAATATCACTAAGAAATTCCCATAGCTAAATTCACTTACTACGCACGGTAGTTTTATATATACATTTGTAACAGATAAGACATCACCAATTGTATACACAGTGAATTGCGCCAAACGCAGAAGAGGACAAAATAACAACGTCGTTGGCGGCAGCATCTTCTGAATAGGTGGTAAATTTGAATTTCCTCATTGCGACCACATAGAGAGGTGCAGAAAAAAAAGAGAGATCCGAGATGATAATCCACCTCTCATGGAAAAATGCCTGAAAGTGGAGATGCTCGTATGGAAATGTGATCGCTTCGCGGTTTCTTCATTTGTGCTAAAAAAGAATTTGTGTGAAGAATCCCTAGTTAAACCAGTTGTTTGTCGCATTTAACTCTCCATATTGACGTCAATACCGTCACCTTTTTGTTCTATGGCACAACATCGAAATTGAATTCTTAACAAATTTCATAATAATGGGGCTCTCTATCTCTTTGCCCTGTTCCGAAGTGAATCACAAATGAGAGTGGAAATTTTAACTCTTACGCACGCATGATTGGAGTGAAAGATAGAGAAAAATTGCCCCTAATTTATTTTAATCAATTTAAATTATCCAGCAAAATTCATTTTATGTAAATTATTCTACTGCTGTGCCGTTGGTATACTCTATTTATAGCATCTTGGATTTCATGACAAAATAGAACTGGCCTGAGAAATTGTGACCTCAGCGATTCTTTGATATAGCTAATCAAGTTATGTAATTTTTAATAATAAAAATGCGACACTACCTCAAGAAGGAAGTAGAAGGTCTTCTTGGAAGCGAGATTTCTATGCATTATCAGGGATTATCTATCCTTTGCTATATAAAATTAAATGCCCAGGGAGATCAAAACTACCAACATCTTAAATAACAAAAAAAATGGTGTATCTGGTAGCTTAAAGTTGGATTCAAACTCTCAGAACTTACAAGAACGAGAGTTTTATCCGTTTTATCCATTTTACCACTTGTCTCCTATTGTAAATTTTAAAATTTCATAAAAATATAATTTTTGGTTATTATGATCCCAAAAAAATAATTAAAATGACTCAATAAAGTAAATAACGCGAATGTTAAGAAAAAGAGGTATAGCAAAGCGTCTCAGATTTGGGGTATGCTCGAACTCACGAGATAGAACTATCCATGAACATCTTTTTGCATTTATTTTGGGTGTGTACCGTGTGAAAAACAATTCTGAACTAGAAAATTGGCTAGAACCAGGGGCCCATCAAGCCCAATAAAAAGTGAAGATATTTTTCTCTTTTCCTTGTAAAAATTTTGCAGCTTATTACACCGCGACTTAAACAAATTTGCTCGAAGGTCTTGTATTATTTCGGCGAACATTATGAAATATGTATTTTTAGATAGCTTTTAATACACGATTTCGAGATATATCAGACTAATAAATCAATTCTCTTTAGGAAAAAACTTGCCAATAGTCTTCAGTGCCTCTATGCAAAAACGTATGGAAAAATGAAATGTTGTGAGGCCCCTGGCTCTAGAACGGTCTTGTCATTAGTAACATACTTACGCGCAAATGAAACAGGGCTAATCGAAAAAATAAATCAATTGCGATTACTTGACCAATTTTAGAATAAATTGATAAGAAAAGTCCAGATCTTTCCAAAAAATCCAAATTTAACCAATTTGGTAAAAAAACGAGTCCTTCAAAGTGGTTGACCTTCAATAATTCAAACTAGCGAATTTTCCGGTCATAGGATGTTTGGACGAAATGTTCATCTGGACTACCGCTAAAACATATACGGAAATCATTAAAAAAGCTTGAGCCAATTTTGAGAAAAACCAAAAACATGGTTTTGGAGGAGATGTAGGGGGCTAAGGGGAAAATGGAGAAAACGTCAGGAGATAATGTATGGGGATCACCGAAAACCGGAAGTCAATATCTTTTACCGTGGAAACTCCAGAGCAGTGGCAAATTGCAAAAAAACGTATTGTATATCTGCTCTCTCTTTGAGTTCGAGCAGTAATATACAGAAATTAGTAAGCTTATTGTCAGTTAGTCGATTTTTTTAGGGAGAAGTGAGGCACCTTTGAAATGAGGTACCTTTGAAATTTGTTTTTTTTTGTATTTTAAAATCAGAACTGGATCTTACCGTGGTAGCTTCATAAAACAATTGTGAAGCTAAATTATATTATGATAAGCCTTAATTCCTTTTAAAAATGGAAGAAAAAAGTACAATTTCAAAGATGCCCCACTTTCCCCTACACTCACATTTTCTGTTACACTCATGTGGTATTAAAATATGTACAAAGAAAGTCATAATACTTTTTAGCATGGTATTTTCCAAATATTTTTTAAAACCATAAATGCCATAAATGGAACTATTGTGACAAAAAGATCAGCCTACGCTCAACTTGTTTTGTAAATGGGTTAAATTAATATTTTTAAATAAATAGAATTTCAATTTTCATTTTTCAATTTATTGTTACACAAATCTTACAAATCCATAGATTTTATATTAAGACTATACAATTCATTTTATTCGTTTTTCGAAGCTTTTATCAATTTTGTAGCATAAGGATTAATAATAGTTTCAAAAGCTTTATTTTAATGGTTAATATGTAATTTCAAAATATTTCATATATTATTTTAAAAAATCGTGAGTTTGGTACGAATAATCATTAAGCATTAGAAGATTTTTATAAGTGCTAAAAAAATTATTAAACAATAAAATAAAGTGATTAATCTTTCTTTTACAGGACTTTCAAAGTATTGAAGTAGGACAAAATGGGGCTTAATAGAAGTCCAAATTTTTATTACATTTCAATAATGAATATTTTAATTTCTAAAGATCACCCATTCTTCAATATTTTGAATTCCGAACGATATAGGGTGGAAGAGGTATTTTTGGTTACTTTAATGTTGTATATTCTTGTAAGTTTTGGAATTCTTCATACTTTAAAATAAAATTTTGTATTTGTATGTTTTAGATCAGTTATTCTGGGAGACTTCCCGAGAATACTTGGATAGCATATTGAGAAAATAAAGCCCTTATTGTCTATGCATATCTTAACCTTTTAAGAACGAATAGGACACCGGTGTCCTAAAACTAAAAACAATTTTTCAGACTATTTAGAGGACAAAATAATTTTCTATAGTAAAAAAAAATCGGTTTTGACTTTGGGGCATCGGTGTCCCACTCGTTCTTAAAGGGTTAATTACTTTCCGCTAAAAGGTAATAGATAATCTACTATTTAATTTAACCCTTTAAGCATGTTTCAGACTGGAGGTTTAGCCTAATTTCTGAAGGACTCAAATTCCTAAACAACAAACAATTTTATAATGGGTTTTTAAAATCAAACGAATCATTTGCCCTTAATATTCAATTCCAAATCTTTTCTAAAAATATTGTCTGATGAGCAATTAGAGAAGATAAGCCACCTAATATTTAAGCCTGAAGCCCGTATTAAGGACAAGTGGGTCACCGGTAACTCAAAAAAATTCTTACTATTTTAAATTAATCTTTCCTCTAAATATCCGAAAAATTTTTGATTACGGCACCGGTAATCCATTCCTCATTTAAGGGCTAAAAGTAAACTTTGTTTAAATACGAGTACAGTAGACTCTCACTCAATCGGCTCTTTTTCAATCAGGAGAAAAATTTTATTGACAATTTTCACATTTAATTATGAAGCTAATTCGCTCAAATTCGCTGTAGTTCTTCCTATTTTATCGTGATTATTTATATTTGAGCGCTTTTTGTGGAATTTTCAAAGGCTTTGACGCCTAAATCTATCGATAAACCGGATGATATTTTGCCCCAAATGCTCAATTGAGAGAGAGTCTACTGTATGTTATTACTAAAAAATAATATGTAACTGAAGTAGCATTCCACCCTAATTGAATTCTCAATTTTGAATAAATTGTTAGCATACCCCTTAATCCAATTTCCTTTGAAAATTACTTATTCAATTAATTTGCATAAAGATATTAAATTAGCAAATGTTTCAACATAAATTCCTTATGCTACATCAATTTTTTCTACTTACAAACGATTTCGTGTGAAAATTCTGTTTAGTATATTTGATGAGGCAGAAAAATCAAAACATGACTTTGTGCTTTCAAAAGTCATAAAATTGATTGCCACAGAGAGTGCCGGCGCGATTAAAGTTCATCTCGAGTATGTGGAGATCGGAAGCACAAGATTATATTTATTTATAAAATATCAACTCTAGTAAGACTTTGGTATACTTTTTTCTCGCACTCCGGAAAGAGTGTCGTGCTCGAGTTTGATCACATATTCTAGAAAAAAAAGTCATGACGCATATGACAAAATTCGAAGGCAGTGTTATAGAGGGAATTTGTACCCGGATTGAACTAGGCCAGAGCCAGTCAGTAATAGGGAGGCAAATTGAATGTTTCAAGGCACTTAAGTTAAGAGATCAATTTAGTGCTTGGGAATGTGCGTGATTTTATTCACGCGAGGAGGATGAAAAAAAAATCACCACTAATTGGCATGATCTTTGCTCTTAGCTGTATAACAGCCAATCACCTGAGCGAAGGGAGGGTGATCATTAGTCAGAGAGAAAGAGTCTTTTAACCTTAATTTCCTTGACAGGGAATCGATAGTCCGGAGCATCGGAATCCCATTCAGAGCTGAGATCATCACTGGAGGCATCTCCAAAGTCTCGTGGCATCGGTACCTCCAGCAGAGCCATTTGATATTGATCATATCCTGGACAGAGACTGGCACCAAGTGGCGAAGATGGCGATGGAGTACGTCGTGATAGGAGTTGCTTCCTCAGACCACCTGAGGAATTCTGATGAGCTGAGTGTCCTGTGTGTGGAATGAGAAATCTTGGCTTCTCATTCGTTGCATTGGCCTTTCTGTACATATTCGAAGAGCTCTTTTTTCTGGTGTAGGGAGCTTTTCGACTACTGGATTTTTCATGATCATCCTCAACATCAGCATTGTCCACATCCTTGACACATTCATCGTCCTTGTAGTGATACTCTCGGCAGCTCATCTTGTCGTAATCTTCACTAACTAAAAGAACTGGACAGGAACGAATTGGCATCTACGTACTATCTTTTCTTTGAGCACACTTCCACAGAATTATTATGTAACGGAATTCCAACTGTCTCTCACTCTTTTTTTCCGATCAATTAGCAAAATTCCGCGATGTGCTATATCGATTAAATGCCTAATCAATAATTTCCACCATTGAGCATCATAAACAACAAACACCCTCCACATGGAGCATCAGAGTGCAATCAATCAATTGAGTGCCAAATGAACGTTTTAATCTCAGCTTGAGGCTCGTCATTAAATTCACTTTAACGATCACTCTTACGTCTCAAATTCATCTCCATCCGATGTAAGTCCTCATCCCGTGCAAATTAAAATGATCAATTCAATTGAGCGATGAAGACACACCTCTCCACTCACTAAAGAAATATATTCAATACAATTTTTTTTCACTTTACGTGTATACCCCCATCATTTTAACATCAATAGAGCAATTTGTGGAGTTTTTTTCCCTCACAACTCTCGCGATCTTCAATTTTTGCCAGCCCAGACAGCCAATTTTGCTGACTTGGTGGTACTTTTGTGGGCACTAAAGTGAGATGAATTCATGTATTATTATCGTAAAATGTGCATCACCTGCATTTAAATTGTATAATAAATTGCAAGTGAGTGTTAAACTGATTTATGTTTGTGCGGGAATTTTCTCTAGTAAATACCCCCAAGATTACACGAATTGCTTTCTATATAGTGTTGTGAAATTTCTTACAATTAATCATACTGGTTAAAATTGAATTATTATACTCAGTACCTATGGTACGCCTAAGATTTTTCTCACCATCCCTCTCTTGTACATTGTTACTCTCCCTGTTTGACCGAAATTCCTAAAACATAATAACTTATAAACCAGAGAAAATATTTACTGGTAATGCAATATTTTGTGACAATTTTTCCTGGACAACCGCACTTCAGTCTTCCACAAGGAGGAATGATATAAATCTTTCAAACGCAACAGACCCCATTAATAATAGCATTATACAATCAGATGAATAGCATAATTTTCTTACTTCTGTGCATTGACACCAGCTTGTGACTATATTTGAGGCATTTCTGTTATTTACGATCTTTATTGCAAAAGTCCCAACAGACAAGATTGAGTATCTTATGGGTGGTTTTCTAATCCCTCATGCATTAAAGAAGATATTTCTCCATAGACTAATTCACATGCAATTCACCAATTTATTGCTCAATAAATTCAATGATCATTTTCCTAGCAGTTGCTATAAAATACCCTCTTACTAAGTGTGTACAATGGAAGTGTCTTCTGTTTTCTAAATGTGCACCATGCATAAAAGTTGAATATTAAATTTTTCCCAAGCCAGACCGCACCAGAAGAAGTGTGTCTCGATGCAGATTTTTCACAAGAAAAGTATAATGGAGCTCATACATCACACCGGGACCCCATGCTTGGTAGTCTTGATTAATGATTCATCCAATTTGGCAGTTATTCTGCGAATAAATTAGTCAATTCGCACGCAAACGAGTCATAAATTTTAGGCTCTCCTCGTCATGGGCGGAAGAGGAGGTGTTCCTATTGTATTTGCAAAAATTGATGATCTCTCTGATCAAATGTTCGATCGCATATATCTTTAGTATTCATTTAATTCATATAGTATGGCGTGAAAGGGGTATTTAAGAGAAGACGTCACTTTCATCAACAAGTCTCGTATAACAATATGTTAAAACATCATATTCATACAAGACTCTCTGAAAAAAGGCCACAAAATCCCAACAAATTTCAAGAAACCAACGGACAATTCGAGATACATAGAAGTTTAATTAACACATCTTGTGGAATTTTTTGGGAAAAACTTTTTAAGCTCGAAAATACTAAATAATAATTGGAAATAACTGATTTTCTGATCGAATAACTATGAAGTAACTAATTTCGTACAAATTAATAAAATTGACACAGCTTTCCTTGTCGATAATTTTTCAATTCAATTTCAATTCGTAAGATTCTTCCACGTCATTATACAAACCCAATTCTTTTTAACAAAATAATTCTTCAGGAAGATTCTTTTAACTATCTTGTATTTAAATGAGATTGTATTTAGTGTGTTTTAATAGAAAAAATAAAAACAAATAAATAATCGTATTTAATACATATTCAAATGGTTTTCGCTATTATAAAGAATAATAAAAAAGACAAATATTCGCAAAATACTCTCTCAGAATTTTAAATATTAAAAAATGTTAAAGAAACTGTCCCTATTCCATGTACTGAACTTTGATTAGACATAAATTACTAATCCTTAAATGAAAAATAAGATTAAACTATCGATTTGTGTAGTGTCTTTGTAATAAAGGTAAAGCTTTTTTTAAATTAATATAATTTCAGCATATTTGAAGAAGTAGAACAATAAAAGAAGCCTAATTTTATTGTTTTAAAGTCGCATATGAAATACAGTTGATTTTTTCAGATATCAGAATATTTTTAAAATATTCATATTCACAGTTTAATTCACTACCTTAGTGGGACACCTTTGAATTAGAGCAGATTTGATGAGCCTTATCATAAAATGTAATTTAACTTCGTAATTGATTTGTTGGCCTAAATTATATCAGAAATAAGGTTAATTTTCATTTTAAAAAATAGTAGAAAAAAGCCCAAGACGATCCCTAATTTAAAAGTGCCCCACTTCACCCTACTTCTAATTCCTTACCAGCTGTATAAACTACTAAAACCGCCTTAAAATTTAAAAAAATAATCTGAATTATATTGATCTCAAAGGATTGAAAGGATTTATTGGCTTAAGTTTTTGCAAAATGTTTCTTGAGTTTTGTTTAATAAACTTGGAAGTAAAAGAATAAATTAATAGATTTTAATTTTTTCCACTTGACTGAATTGGTTATTACATTACGGATTTTAATGATATTCTTAACTTAGGGGCAAGTGTTCTCCCTTCGAACGTTCATGTTTTCGAACAATGTTAATTTATTTTGTTTTTCGTAAGAGATTTACACTAAATTATCATGGAATTATCAACAATTGATGATAAGCCAACCAATAATTAATAGAAATGTATAAGTCTATTGGGAAAACTAAAATAAAATTCACATTATTCGAAGGCATGAACGCTCGAAGGGAAAGTAATTTCATTGAACTGTAATTCATACTCATTGAACTGTAATTCTTCAAGTCCTCAGTGACTGAACTACATAACCGATAGTCCACCTCAGCCGTAAAAAATTGATTGTAAATATGATATGTCACGGTTTTACAGGTTTGCAGTTGAAGATTGATTCTTCCTTATACACTACTATTGCCTATTCTATTAGAACAATTTTGCTAGGTCAATCAAAATAACATTTAGGCATTTTACATTCCATGATTCGGCTTTTAGCCGAGGACCTTTAGAACCTCTATCTTCCATTTGTTGGCGTGATTTGAACAGGTATAAAATCACGGCTACAACTGAAACCCAATATTACTTTAATAAATTTAAATAAAAAAATCGATATTGAATTGAACTTGTTTAACACTAAACCTACCAAGACAGGTCAAATTGACCGGTTTAAAAACTTTTTAAAAATACGCATTTAAACGGAACGTCACTGTCAAACTTTATGAATTTCTTAAAATATACATGTATATATTTTTCATTGTTTAATTTCCAATCTTTTCCTCTTTTGTATGAAAAATTTGTTGAGTATCCTATCTACCGCGGTATATCATTTAATCGAGCACGCTAGGAAAAACGACCAAAAACGGTCGATAGGTTAAGTTGTAACAAGATATTGGTATAATATCTTATTTTTTCTTAATTAGTATAACAAAAATTACTGAGATGTTTTGAACGTTGTGAACAGTAAGTAAAAGTTTCAAATAAGGAATTAAAACATTAATCCAGAATATAAACACTAACAAAATCAACTCGAACGTTTTATTTTCTAATTTTTGAAAAAACATAATCTATATGATATAGCGTATTTTGTGAATCGTCTTCGTATGTCACACTGAACATTAAAATATTGAAAGACATTAATTGCAGATAAAATGTTTTTTTATACTAAAACTATAAAATTTTGATTTATTTCTTGATTTATTTGTATTTCTCGTTAATTTTTTACTCCAATCTTCCTAGGTCAAATCTAGCTTTTCATATAACGATGTTAATTAAAGTCTGGCAAACAAACTTATAAAAACAAGAATTATACGCTTTTGATGTAAGCAATTTAGCAACAATTATCATGTTAATTCTCTTAAAATATTAATGAGATAATTCCCTAATAAATTTTTATTTATTTAGTGATTAAAATAATACTATTTTACTGCCTACCCGGAACATTAAATCTATTTTTTTTTAATTCTGCGACATGCTGAAAATGATTGATAACTGATTGATTATACTTTATTCTGTTTAAATTTTATATAAAAAGGGGACTAATCTAGAGACATCTAAAAACCACACTGATATCTTAAACAAAATTTTTAAAATGTTGCAAATTTATAAATCAGCTTTTGGATTCTATATTTAATTTAATTAATTCTCTCAAAATGAATAATATAATCAGCAAAAAAGGCTCTTTAATTTCACGCAGCTGAACTTCTTTTCTAGACTCATTTACTATAAAATATGCATCATCTTCAAACTAATTATGTCCCTTGTTTCTCTAGGATATTATTTATCGGCAAATAAATAACGCAATTCCTAGATAAATATTTTCTTGTCCTACAAATGTGAATTTTTGAGAATAATTCATGTCGTCATAGTCGTTTTTTATTGAAAAAAAACGACTTGAAAATTGCTTTCTTATCACGTCGCTGCTGATCAGACTTTCATTCGAATTAAAATTAAACAAATTAGCAATTAAAAATGAAATATATAAACTCGTATTACCCAAGTGATATTGCTGATACTCACATCCATTTCCGAAATTTATTATTTTACTAAAATTAACTGAAATAATAAGTAATACAGATCTTAATTAAAGTTTTGTTGATAAATATATATAAATTTAATTAATTTTTTGATTTTTTTTAAATATTCGAACGCAATTATTTTCTCTGATTGTATCAACATTTTACTGTTTAAATCCCTTGCCTTTATATTTTGGAAACTATATCAAGAGGCAGATAATATGGTAATAGGGAGAATTGGGACACCTTTAAAATAGTTTTTTTCTGCGATGTTGGACATTACTATGATATAATTTAGCTTCATAAACCGCTCATGAGGCTAAATTACAATACAATAAACCTCAATTCCATTTTAAAAAAAAATATAGGAGAAAAAACAATATTTTAAGGGTGTCCCAATTCAAAAGTGCCCACTTTCCCTAAGTGGTGCACACATTGTTAATAATATTTTCCCCATAGAACTATGTGGAATATCTTAGGCAAAATTGCAGAATTTCCTGATATTTTCATAAAAAATTAAATCAATTTGAAAGATTAATTAAAAATAGCTGTGATTATGAAAGAATCACACCTAAAAAGCTCTAATCGTTACTGTAAACGTGTAGATATTGAGTGTTCAAGTTAAGATACTCTCTCCAAAGAGACAAATCGATCATGTGCATGTTCCATGCAATTTTACTACTAAAATACCATAAAGTTGCAGTCCGACATAGAGATGCTGTGAATTCACAAATGCCACATTTAATTATGTCTCATATAAGTATCCATAAAAGCATTGAGAATGTGATATTAAAGTGTCTATGGACAAATTCCTCTGTGGCACTATCTCTTCACTCGCCAATCACATCAACGACCACTTATTATACCCTGAAATGTATATAAGCGATAAAATTCACCTTTCCTGGGATGACTTCAGTGGCGATCGTGAAAACATTTAATGAGTTGCTTTATCAAACATATCTCGTGTGCAAAGTCGCTCTTTTTTTTGTGTTCATACCGTTCATACAGTCTCAATGTGAGATGAATTACAGCTAAAGTCCAAATAAAAGTCATATCAAAGCGATCAAGACGAATTGAAAGCAATTACGGAGTATATTTTTTTCTAAGATGATGTTTTACTGCAAAAAAAAAACAGTCACCACAATGATTTTGGCAATTAATTTTATGAAAAAAAAACTACCGTTCGTCATTTAATGATCCTCATCGGGGGAACTTGTGATATGGAGGATTTTACTGTGACGGCTGAAAAGATATATATCGCACACGTTGATTCGGCAAACAATCAAACAATTGCATCAGAATTGTCTCTCAAAATGAGAATAACAAGAAAATTAATGCACAGATCCAAGAGATCCCAAAAACAATTCTCTAATTTTCAAAAATATATAATTCCTAAATCTGCCCAATAAAATTTAATCCAAAGTGGAATTGTAAATGAAGTGTGTTAGAACAATAGAAAGTGTGATAACGAGCCTCAAGTGAATTTCTGTGTTGTAATTTGTGAGCACACTGGTGGAAATACGAGGCACCACCTTAATTAATTCTTATTTACACAGTTCTTATAATTCCAAATTACATTCTTTAAGAAACATAAAGTTTCATTGTGGTCTTTTTTTTTCCTTTTTAATTTCCGTAAATAACACTCCGATTCCACCGATTAACCCGGGCACTTGTGCTGACGTGCGAAATTCAAAACTTCTGTGGTCAGAGAGACACTCGATCGCGATCGGTGATAGCCGCTCGACAGACTTGTGCAAACTGACTCGAGCGCGTGCTACTCACAAACTGCCACCAGTCGCTGGTGGTGCTGCCCAGGAAAGTTCAAGTGGCGGGAATTGCTGGAGAGTATCGCACAACAATTTTCTCACTCTCATGCAATTATTCATTTCCCCCCACAAACGATCATCAACATAAGGTGTATGATCATGTGCACACACACACCACGATCGCCCAGGAGGGAGAAGTATAAATGATAATTTGTGCATTTTCTCTGCCTTGTTAAAGAAGTTGTTTAAAATGATAGTGAGACACGTAATAGAGACCACACTCTCTCGAAACCACGATAAATAGTGGAAATTAATTTTACAGTGATCGCATATTTTGCCTCCTCCCCACGTATATATCTGCCTACATTGTGGCGCTTGATCGCTAATATATTTGCTCCAAACTATAAAATATATTGAAATCACAAGTAACACAGTCCATGAGTGGAATAGTTAAAAGAATTTACATTGGACAATATTTAACAAGTTTTGCTATATATGTAGCAATTTAGTGCCATTCCCAACATACAACTGCTGTGACAATGTTTATTTATTTGCAAAAAGAGACACCTCTCAAGTTATCACTTGGGAAAACAATTTAATAGAATTGAAGGTTTCTTCTGGTGTTTCTCAAATAAATTTCTGTGTGACATTATGCAAATATTTGCCAAAACACACTCCATATACATCTTATACAATTGAAAAAAATCCATGCATAAATGCCACAATAAACAAATGCAAATAAAGAAATTTCTCACAATTAATCTTTGCATTTTTTTATTTTTTATTCAAAATGATCCCTCATATCTGTTAACATTTTAAAATTTTAAAATCCCCATCGCGAGCGCCGCCATCCTACGAGTAGTAACGATACTCATCGATCGATGATGCTTTCAAAAAGGTGTGATCGATGTGATCAACATGCACGATCATATTAACGGAAAATGAACATTAATGCACTCAGCAAGATACAAAAATTTATTCTTTCTGAAATAAAAGTGGGAAGCTGTAAAGTGTTACAAAGTAACGATGAAATACTTCAAAGTTGATTGTATATGTCGATTAAAGAACATATATTAAAAGGCAAGGGGATAAATTTTACGATTATTGACCAAAAGTGCAGTCACCGACAGTTAACATAAAAGAGGCAATTGGGCGTGTTTTCTTGTAGGTAACAATGTGCATTCCTATGGATCTCTTGTGTAGAGTTTTTCTATGGCAATTTTGCCATTGTAGCAAATTACGCAAATCATTGCACTATCAGATAGTCATAAGTTTTAATGCAACGTGTGCCAATTCAATATAACGTACATTGGACGCCACCTCTCTGATTATCAGTTGTACACAGTGTACACAGTAAACATTGGTAAATATATTTTAAACAAAAAATTAAATTTGATCAGTAATATATTACATTTTGTTAATTAAATTTTTACTAAGAGAATTTAAAGCTGTCTTTAAATCTGAGATTTAGCCCAGTTTTTGAGAATCTTAAATTTCTAAACAAAAAGCATTTGTGACAATTGCAAAGATTTTTTAATATACTAATAGCTCATAATTACCTTTATCTGCCACTCTACCCGTGAGAAACTTTTTACAAAAATTTCGCGTATTAAGAGATTAGAACAGTTAAGCCTGGATAAGCCTTATGTCTGAAGATGGTATAATTCATACACTTAACTATAATTCTACCATTAGGGGATCAGCGCAAATTTCAAAAATGTTGGATGTAAGTCCCAATGAACTTAATTTTAAATGTAATATTTTTATTCTTTGTTATAGGTATCTAACGGTTTTTTCGCTCTTCAGATATTTCAGTTTCAATTTAATAAAAATAAAGATATGGCTTAGTGTGCTACATCGGACACCAAATTTCTCGAAGTCCCTTGCGCGTCCTGAACTTTACTAAGGATTTTTTATTAGTTTTTTATAAGTATTTTTTAACATATTATCATCATTTACGCACAACTTAAGTAGGAACAGTGGAAGTTTTAATAAAAATTTAGGGATTTAAAGAAAAAAACTCAAAATTTGAAGGCTAACTATAGTTAGCCTTCAAATTTTGAGTTCTTTTCTTTAAATCCCAAAATTTTTATTAAGTATACTTAATGGTTTATCAGAGATGAATAAAAAATTAAATTTGATCGTTTCGAAAAAAATATTGGCCAGTAAAACATTATTAAAAAAATCATTCTTTGCAAAAATGGCTCTAAATGATGGTTTAAGATTGTTGCAGGTAAAATTAAAAACACTTTTTTACTTTGCTAAACTACACAATAAATAAAATTAACACTATTATAGTGTGTAATCTTTCACACCACTAGTGTTAAATTTGGAAAAGTGTTTAATTTAAAATTGTTTAATTTAAAGTTGTTGAATTTCAAGATGTTGAATTTGGAATTGTTGAATTTAAAAATTGTTGAATTCTGTTTATTGTTGAATTTTCTTTTCATTTCGAAGATTTTGATTTTTTGCCTTTTTAGACATTTTTATTGGTTTTTTTCTGTACTCGGGATCCCCCCTAATGCGAAATGATTACATCTGATGCTCGGATCTTCACGATATACTTATTTTGCATATAAATATTTGATGTTCTATATTACTTTCGCCCAATAAAAAGCATCTCGACTGAAGTATAAGTCTTAATTGAAAATTCGACAATTTTACACAATTTTTTAAATATTTTTAAATTAAACAACTAAAATGGTCGATTTTGCACTATTATAGTAGTAAAATTTTACACATTTTTTTACTGTGTATATGACTTTTGCCCAATGAAAAGCATCTCGACTGAAGTATAAGTCTTAATTGGAAATTCAACAATTCGTACACAACTTTTGTTTAAAAATTCAACAACTTTTGTTTAAAAATTCAACAAATTTGGTTGAAATACACAAGGCTGCACACTATAATAGTGTTAAAAATTATGCTCAAACTATATTAGTGTTAATTTTTGATCATGTGACAAAAAGTACCATAAAGTTGTGTATTTTTTTACACTATAATAATGTGAAAACTGTAATCATACTATAATAGTGGTAATTTTTAGAATTTTTCAAACAGTTTTAAATCACGAAACATTGTTGAAAATTTTTTATGATTATAACAATAACAAATTTTACACAGATCGCAATTAAATAATTAATTTATCCGATTTCACACTGTTATAGTGTTAAAATTTTACACATTTTCAAATTAAACAACGTTGTTGAAAATTTTTCAACTATAATAGTGGTAATTTTCAATCACGTGACAATAAATTATCAAAATTTTGTGCATTTTTTAAATATTTTTAAATTAAACAACAAAAATGATCGTTTTGCACTATTATAGTAGTAAAATTTTACACATTTTTTTACTGTGTACGTACGTGTTGGCTTCACTGCTTTTAAAGTTCTAATTTTACTATTACCCATATTTGATTTTTTGCTGAATAAATTTAGTGTTTTATGGCACCAGCAAATTTTTATTGATCAGGATAATCACATCTCTTTCCTTCTGATATTTTCAATATTATCACACAGTTTTGCACTCTTCTTCGTTCCTTGAATATAACAACTGAAATTACTTGAATTTAATTTGAGTGATTTCAATTTGATGTATTTTGATTTAATAAAATTTTTCTGACCTAACTTTAAATCATTTACTTACTGTGTAGAGAGAACTATATAGAAGAGTTATAAAGGAAGGACAAGCTTTTGTGCATACTCTGTAAATTCTCCCTCATTCATGAACAGATTCCTTTATAGTACAATTTGCCCACTCTTATAGTGCATTATTAGACTTTTCATCAAGTCAATATATTGTCCGCTCTTGGACTCACCACAAAGACATATACCCAACCCAATGTGCACTAAAAAGCCTCTCTTGTCAATAGAACATTGACAGAGTTTTTGTGTTTGGAGAATTTATTAATGCCCTCCTAAAATGGGTGAGGAGGAGAGACCACGTAATGGGACGAAACATTGAGATTTCTGCGACATGAAATTGCTCTCCATGCACTTTCTGTCGCCACCAATTGACAATGCAGCAATTTGTGTGCAGACTACGGAATGTTCTTTGAAACGTAATCAAATGCACTTTAATGTTCTTTATTGCCCTTCTCACCTGCCTTTATGGTCACATGAGGAAGGGATTGAAATATAGTGCACTCTGTAGTAAACAACCTGAGACACTTTATGGCATTTTTTATTGAATTGGATCTTAAGGATGTTCTCACGAAGAATCGGTTTTTGGGATTTCCTTTTCATTCCACTTAATGTCTCGCAAATTTTAATAGATTATTATCAAAATTTTTGAACAGTTTTTAGTTAGTTTTTATGGGTTTAATTAGTAAATTCTTTACTGCAAAGAAACCAAAATCCAAAACCATAAAAGAAGTATTTTAAAATTTTCTCAAAACTAATCAAAATATTATTATTTACAAAAGCTTTCATTTCCTAAAAAAAAACATTTCATGACAGGATCATTCTATGATGATATTCTCAGTTAGTTTGGAGAAGTGCAGCACCTTTGAATTAGGGCAGCTTTGAAACTGAGCTTTTTTCTCCAATTTCTAAATGAAACTGGACCTTATAATGATATTAATTTAACTCATAGAACTAATTGCGAAGCTGTATTAGATCATGATAAGGCTTAAGTGCAATAAAAAAAAATAGGAGAAAAAAGACTAATTTCAAAACTGCCCCAATTCATAGATGGCCCACTCCCCTTATTACTTCTCAGACAATTAAAGTAGATGTCAAATGGTTTTTTTTTCAAATTTAAAGTTTATTAAAAATCTATCATTTTCCGATAAAATTCTAATAGTAGCAATATTCAAAATGGTTCTTGTGGACTTTAGATTTAGAGTGAATTCGATTAGTTCTATAATGAATTTATTTCAAAAATAAATATTAATGACTCCGGCACCTCTAGTAAACCCTTTATAGATCTGGAAAATTTTTTTCAACTTAAAGCATAGGGTAAGTGTGCCAAATTCCAGCCAGCTTGCAATTTCGGCCACCTTTTTTGTTCCTCGAATTTCCATGAATTTTTAGTTTTTACATACTCTAGAGATTATACAATGCCAAAGAATAACAAAAAATGTAGGCAAAAGGCATTGGAAGAATTCCTAAAGGGCAAGGAACTATAAGAATGAAGGTGGCCGAAATAGGGCACCAAAGCTATGTCTACATTTTTATTCATTTTAAAATGTATTAAGAATGATTTTGGAGTAAATAAAGACGATAAACTGTCCACAAAGTTCTAAGCAACACTCCTTAAAAAGAAGTAATAAAAAAAATCAATTTCTATTAAAGATATTACATTTCAAACTTGAGTCTTTGGCGCTTGCCGAAACTCGGCACATTTACCCTACATCTCTTTAATTTTTAAACGTTTTGTTTATTCTATCTAATTCTTTCTTACTCTTTTTTCTGAATTTCACAATAAATTCAATTTAGATTTAGTATCAATCTAATTTTGATTTCATATAATTTTCGTAATCCGAAAGGTGTGCCTGAATCATAAACAATTTGAACCCGTCTTTCTCTTAATAATGCTTCTTACTATAAGAGAACCTGGCAAAATTTGACAAGTCAAAAATTTTAGAATTCGATATCTTAGTAGAGGAAAGTGGGGCACCTTTAAAGGTGGGGTACCTTTGAAATTAGAATTTTTCACATATTTTTAAATAAAATTGAGCCTTATCGTGATATAATTTAGCTGCACAAACAGATTGAGAAGCTAAATTACATTATAACATAGCTCGGAGAAAAATCCCGAATTTAAAGGTGCCCCACTTCCCCCTGTCAGAAATCTGTCCGTTATAGAGAAAAGGTAAATTTTTAATTTCGAGCTCTCAACGTTGGGAAACTTTTTTGGTACCATGAATATATAGGGAAGGATTTCAGTTTCTGCACACACTCTGGCTTCGAACATTTCATATTTTTCCCATATTTCTTTAAAAATCTGATTAATCTATGGCAATATATTTTAATATCTAGCATTAATTCACACATTTCCTGAAAAAAAAAATAAGTCAGATTCAGCAAAAGAATATAGGAAAAATATCAAGTGTTCGAAGCCAGAATGTGTGCGAAGTTTGAAAGTCTTTCCCTAGAGTATTAGTCAAGTCGCTAAATCTAAAGACTAAAAAAATCCGTGAAACTATTTCAAACAGTACGAATATGTCACAAATAGAAAACTATAAATTAGCGTCTTTTAAAATAAAGTTAATTAAAAACTGAAAATAAAATTTAAAAAAAAAACTGTTTTTTTCTCGATTGATCTTGATGTTTTTCGAATTTGCATATTACTGGGTGGGAGGCATATTGTCGATAATTTTAATGTACCTTCTTCTTTGCTAATGCTTGTTCCACTGGGCTAATTGTGTAGAGATCTACAATTCCCAAAAGGCAGTCATCACAGCGGCAAACATCTTCTCCTAGCGCCAGAGATCCAAGGGAACCAATGCTGCTGGTGGAGTCCAGAGAGTCAGTACGAAAGAGGCGACTTCCTCCCGGACCAGCGCCACCCTGCTGTGAAGCCATTTCAATCTTCTTCGCCAGAAGCGTCTCCATCAGTGTCGGATACAGAGCCATGTCACACGAAACACCTTCTTCACCTCTGACCGTACAATGGCTCACCTCAATAGTCTTGGCACGATGGATAAACTTGAGGAGCGGCGTCACTTTGCACACGCGAATCCACAAAGCACTTTTTCTTCGCACTCACACTCTCCAGCTCCCTCAACACTCTTTTGTATCACGTGGAATAAATTACCATTGGAGAATAATTAATTGGTGGCTGGTTGAAATGGAATGTTCATGCCTGATTTAAAAAAAAATCGATTAAGTTCTTCACCAGAGATTTCACAACAGCACTCCTTTTTGGCCCCAGAGAGAGATTTTAGTATTTGATTTTAATTGAGACATTATGAGTGGAATTTTCTCGTTCAGCCTCTACACCGGGTTTTACTACACAAACACATCCCAGAATGAGGTAGGGGAGGAGGAGGTAGAATAAAAAAAAATACAAAGATTCACGAGATGCGATGCGAAGGAAAAAAAAGTCATGCTTGCAGCAAGTGATCTTTTATCTGTGTCGAGCGATGCATCTTTCTTCCAAAGCAAAATTCACATTGGAGATAAGGGAATTCCATGGCTGGTTGTTGGAAGGCTTGTGAGATTGCGTGATTGGAGATAATTTGTAAATTGTTTAATTTGCCTACGACCAAAACACTCGATCGTTCGCTAACGTGCAGAATTGGACATATCGCGATGACTTCTGGCGGGGAATTAATGTTTCTCTCTCGGAAATTATTCACCCAGGAGATTGATCACTGTAAAATATACCTATCTACCGGAAATTTAAAACTTCACCATCCATACTAAAGATAAAATACCATTTTACCAATATAAAGGGAAATCTCTTATCATTCGTATGAAGAAAAACATTTTCATTCCATCATCTCATAAATTTTCGCACTATCTTTTCGCACTCTCGAGAGTATCCCGGTTTATTATTGTTTGATGGTATATACAAGGAGAGACCGGTGATTGCAATCTTCTGTTGCATTTTACAACAAGAGACACTTTTTTGTAACCGGGAAATTGCTATCTAAAGTGTCGCTCCTCTCCATTCTGTGACTTACAAGTAAAACACCACCCGTTTTCACATATTTTCTCTTGTGATTTCTCACCTAGCAGAGTGAATCAAATATTGTAATGTTGGGTGTCTTGTATCTGTCTCCAGTGTGTATATGAGACATTCGAACATCATTTATAAAATTCCTTATCGTAAATTTATTCTTGTCTCCAATAAATCTTTTTACCATATAACATTGACCAACTGTTGAACCATCTCAAAGAGGCGCAGAACAGTGGCTCCAATATTTATGTACACTAACATTTCACACAAATGTTAACGTCTTTTGCCGCCCATTCCCTCGCCAAACAATAACTCCCCCCAAAAGGGACAGCCAATTACTCCACCATGTATATTTTTCACTCGATAATTTTGCGATCACACATTTTTATAAACTCCCCGGGAGCTCTGCTGGAAAAGGAATGAAAAAATTATGTAATTGCTCCAAGAGAGAAACTAAATCCTCTGCAATTAAACACAAGACATTCAGCACGAAAGATTTCAACAAGGTAACACGAAAGGAAATTGTGTCACAGGTGAACTGAGTCAGGAGGTAGAATTTTTCTAAAAATCCAATTCAGACTAGATTGTATGGGTATCACTGAATAAATAACTCACATTAAGACAATTTATTGAGAGTTTAAAATGCAGTTTTCAAAGCACGTCTTCATATTGATCCCTCATCCTCCCTCTCTCAGTGATACATCGAGAAATTTATGAGGTAATGCAAAGCCTCATACTCTGGAAAGAACCTTTATTGTGCTTATCAATTCCATTGAATTTGTACTTAAATTTTTTGTTTGACACCGCAAATATTTTTTTGCGAAAAGAAAAAGAATAGGGGGAAATGGGGTACCTTTGAAAGTGATGTACCTTTGAAATTGGAATTTTTCACCTATTTTTAAATAAAATTGAGCCTTATCGTGATATAATTTAGCTGCACAAACAGATTGAGAAGCTAAATTACATTATGATATAGCTCAGTTCCACTTAAACATAGAAGAAAAATCCCGATTTCAAAGGTGCCCAACTTTCAAAGGTGCCCCACTTCCCCCCAGGGTTCTCACGAGGATATGTTTATGATTAATATTATTAATACCCAACAAACACCTATACGAAAATTGTAAAAAAAAATAAACAATCAATAAACGCGCATAATTTTCTATACAATAAAACAATTCGTGACAATGGAAAATGTTTCTTTTCAAAATACAGATTTTATAATCTTTCATAAAATGAAAGAAAATATAGAAAATTACGATTAGGGTAACTGTACCAAATTTCGTCATAGTTGCATGCATGCGCCAAAGTCTTGAATTTGAATTTTTAATACAAATTCATTTTTTTGTCAATTATTTTTAAGGAGTATTACTTGGAACTTTGTAGGCAGTTTATCGCCTTTGTGTTTTTCCAAAAAATATTCTTAATACATTTCAAAATTAATAAAAAATTAAACATAGCTTTGGTTAATATTTTGGCCACCTTGATTCTCATAGTTCCTTGCTCATTCGTCAAAATTACATTTTTTTTCTTTTTTCGCACTGTATAATCTCAAGAGAATGCAAAAACTAAAAATTCATGGATATTTGAGGAACAAAAGAAGTGGCTGAAATTGCAAGCTGGCCGGAATTTGGTACATTCCCCCTATAAATATTATAATAAGGAGCTCTTTAAGTAATAATAATAATCGGATAATCGGATTTCTTGACGATCATGAAAGGCTTAAGATTATCATTTTTTGTTGATACTAAAATTTAAACAATTTAATAATAAGGGTATCATAATAAGTATTTAATACAGGAGTTACTCAAAAAACAAAACGGTAAAAATTTTTAATTTGGTTATTTTGAGTAAATCAAATGTGAGAACACTATAAAATTATAAAACAAATAAGAATACGGTAAAATTGGATAATTTGAAATCATTTCCAATTTGGGTTTTTAAAAATCTCCTCACTATTTCAGATGAACATAGAGAAAAAGAAGACTACGAAGAAATACAAGCCCGATTCAACATACCAATTCAAGAGTACTTCTCCGTGTTTTTTTTTTATTTTGCCAATCTAAAACAGGCAGGACATTCTAAAATTTTAAATTAGAAAAGTTTCCGAAATACACCTAATTTTATCCCATTTTTCATTATTTGTTTCACAAGATTCCTTACCAGTTTAGAATTAACGGATTAAATATATGTTGCTTTTCCTTTTTCTAATCATTCAACCTCAATTCATTCTTATTCTATTTTTTCGTTCGTTTTCTTTGAAGGTGATTGCCTGTTTTACAAATATTCAAGTTAAATTACCGATTCTTACGTACATTACACATTACCTCTCATTTATTAAAGAACATTCTGCTAAAAGCGTGGTTGTTTGCTTACCGATAAAAGGTCAATAAACACGATCTTCAATATTGTTGTGTAACCAGAAAAAAAACAAAATTATTTCGTGCGTGTGAGACGAAATGATACAAAACGGACGTCATTGATAAGGAAATACCCAGATTCGTGTTGACTTTAAATAACATTGTATTGCTAAAAATAAATTAAAACGAATGGTGTTATCTAAATGAGAAGAAAATAGCTTTTTAATATTGGATTCTTTAATTTCTGAAAAGGGGTATCAAAACACTCCAACACTGAAATATACTCAGTACGCTCCAATTAGTGACTTCAATGTATTTGTCCACATAATTGGTTTCCACAAAATCTGATTGGCCGATTTCTCAACTCAAGACCAAACGGTGAGGGACAGTGATTTGGGATCTATTAAAGTTCCTCCTCAATTTTTATTTTTGGATATACTAAGAAATTGTCTATCTAGACACGTTATATATACGAAAATAGCCTTAAATCATTACTAATGCCGGCTTTGAAATGTTCAAAAAAAAGTTTTAAAGATCAAATTTATCTTTAGATTGGGTTATGTTTGGATTCGTTGGAAAAATCTTGGAATTCTAAACAAGTCTGTGATTTTGGGCAAATTGTAAGGTAATCTATGCATTAGTTTAAATAAATTCTGAACTGGTAAACATAAAAAATTGAAAAATGTAAATCAACTTTGCGAAAAAGATCGCACTCGTGATCATGATTCTTCATAAGGTAAATTTCCAAAAACAACCAATTGTCGATTCATTTAATTATTCACCAGTGCGCAGTGTATAACTGATTGTGATTTATCTAGGACTGAAAGATTTTTCAAAGGGCCGCAAACTTGTCCTAAACGTTAAAGCTCTTATCATTAAAGCTGTTAAAAACAGTTAAAGCTAGAAGCTAGTTAAAGCTAGAAGTATAAAATAAGACAGTGTTAGGGGAAACTGGGGCACCACCAAACACGGGGTAGTGTAGTACCAAACACTAATTTTTATTTCTAAACTACTTGGACTATCTCGAAACATTTTCTTCTCTCTGAAGAAATACTCTATCATGAACTTTGAATATGGAAAAACATTAGAAGCAGTGGTAATTGTCCTAAACCAAAAATAGAAAAGGGCTTTGAAGCTTCGGAAGATAGAAGTTTCGCACCGCTAGAATTTTTCCCACGTCAGCTAGACCTATAGCATTTCCTGAAAAGGGCAATTGGTCAAATTCATTTTAGAAAACAACGAGTACTCCGATACTTCCATCATCCGAAACTTTAGAACCTATTCCTAAGTATAGACGATCTATTAAACGTATCTGAAAATAACATAAATTATTAAAGTTATTATAAAGAAATCAAACAGACATGGTTTTAGGTGAAGAATAAAATAAGACAATGTTAATTATCATAGGTCGACTATAATAAGTAAAGGGGTTCCCTCTGAAGACAACAAGTCACTATTGGATGAACGAATGGATAGACATCGTGGCATAATCTACGGCACAGCTATGGATCTCAGAAACAGTTCTCTCGTGGAATAAATAAAAATTGGAAGAATTGGCCTCTCTGGAGAATTCTCGTGATAAAAACGAACACAATTTTAAATAGCTTAAAATAATTTTAGGTTTTCCGTCACAATCTTTGAGTTGGGGAATTCATATGACGCACTTGAAAGATATACAAATTCTTATCACATTGGCCTTCAAGTTTTGGAAAACTTTAGTGGTCACACTGTTAGATTAAATTGCCAAGTGGTTGCACAAAGCTGAACGCCAGTGAAGAGACCCATGAAGAAAACATTACTCTGTTGAGTATGAACAGCGCGAAGATCATTCCTTTTCGCAATGAGAAATGTACTAAGCTCGCATATGGGATGTCGATTCATAAATTAATCGACATATAAATAAATAAATTATATACACCATCTTCTCTCTCAACGATCGATTCCAATTCGATATATTTATGCTGTGATCATGCAGATTTATAAACAACATTCATATTGGATACACATACAAATCAACAATAAATTTTCCTTTTCCAAAACGTAATCGCGTGAGTGAGAGAGGGAAAGATTTTAAATCAATTTTCATTCCGTAATATTACTCCCTCTCTATCTTGGTGTCTTCATTGACTATTTGTGGACATTTTACAATTGCAAATGATTGATTCACCATCAGTTCCCTCACGCATCCACCAAGATATATGTTCATAAATATTTTATGGATACGTAAATTATTATGATATACCAGTTTGTAAATTTCAGGAGAATTTGAAGTGTTGTATGTCAACTTATTTCCGAAGTATGAATAATTATTATACAGTTAGAATTGTACATGGTCTTGAAATGGAGCCATTCTTGTGATCTTCCACAGACTATGATTGATGTTTTGTTTATGTCAGTGAAAAGTATTTAGCAATAATTGTATGGTCAACGATGTGATCACTTGACACGGATGCTTGGGGGTAATTTGATTAATTGAGGTCAATCATCAGTGTCCAATGAATATTATTTACACGCAGGAATATTGATGGTTCACTTTATTAAAATGTAGCGCCTTTTTGATCTCCATAGCGCATCGGATCGTGATCTCTTACATAAGATTGCTATCAATTTGAATCACTTTGTGACTCATAATGACTACTTCTCGGTCTCTTTGATTAATGTCTGACTTCAACCACTTGATCGGCTACATCATCATCTCCATCAATTTTCTCAGCGCTATCATTTGTGATATATCAGCAAAGATCTTTCTTCCCAGAAGGGACACCCGGAACACCCTCTCAAAGATCACTCCACAGATCAAAATATTTGAAAAAACATTATGACGACAAGAATATTCCCCCCACCGCATTTGGCATTCCGTAGAATCTCCCACAGATCCCCCAGATGGTGTTACTGGATTGGATGATCACTACCATCCATCTATAAGATCTGCCTACTGACCATTTGAAAACAAATCACGATCAATGGTGAGATCCTCTCGTTTAAAATGCAAAATGCGTGTGCGTGCACTAATTACATCATGTATCTGCGACACATCCAATTTGTCTCAATTTATTTGTAAATTTAGAGGTGCGAGAGTCACACTCTGTAATTATCTTCCTCATCGTGGCACTTCTTTTTCCCGTATCTCCATCTCATTTCTCAACTCCACTTGAGACTCCTTCCATTTATATATATTTACCTCTCTGTGTAATTTACATTAATTCCGATTTAGTTTATTGCCCATAAGATATATGCAGAGCATAGTAATTTTCCATCTTCTCTCCCCATTGACTGTTTATGGTTACCACAATTACAATTATATGGATAAACTTACACACAAGACATTATTTATGAATGATCACGTACCCATAATTGATGTGTCACGCGGTTTCGCGAGGAAATTCACATAATTCTTGTGACTTATTAACAGATAGTCTGAGGATTTACCAAGAAGCTTCTGATATAGTGCGATCAGCAATCTCTTCCATCTAAACATGAGTTTCCTGTGTGATTTCCGATGTGAAGCAAGAGCTCTGTACGAGATCACCCACAGAAAAGATCACTTGGAAGATCACCATCATCAATGATTTAAATGTGATCTCAAACGATCGTGCGAAAAAGGCTGTGAGAAATAGAAAAATGAAGACAAACGTGAAAAGAGACAGGAATTATTAAGTTATCCGACAACAAAAAGTCATCTTGTCATGAAGATACTTATTGTCAATCTATCAGAGAGATGAATTAAAAAAAAAATTGTATATATAGATAAAAGGTATACGGAGTGATTAATGATCTGAGTGAAGTGGAAGAGTTGAGAAATCATTTGCATGTGGAGAAGCCTCCATTTGGGAGTGATTGGAACTTAAATTCTCATATTTAGCCACTCACTAACAGACGTGCTCAATGTAACATGAATATTGAATGATCTGATCGATTGATAGTTAACTGGGATTCTTTAAAATCCCAGCTTCTGTGTTCCTATGAAATTAAATTTCGCAGGATCAACCCCAAACCTAATACGATCAAAAATATACTGATCGTTAAACATTGACTTTTCCGTTTTACCGAAAAAACCGCCCGATTCCCCGGGAGAGAACGATACAAGATATACCAACTTGTGGTTTTGGGCCGTATATGGATCGAATTCTAACGAGGCAGAAGTGTCAGATTCACCTCAAACTATATTCTTCTATTTTAGAATTCTCCTATATTTTTCTTTTTTATTTTTATTTATTTTATTTATTTTGAACACTCGAGCCCAATGCGCCCCATACCACTAAACCCACAGCCCGCCCATACCTTTTGTTCGTATAGACTTATGACAAATCGGACTCAATTATTTTCGCATTTATTCTATACCTAAGTCCTTGAACGTCCTAAAGAAAATTAACAATAGTGGGTAGAAAGGGGCCGTGGCACCCCCTCCCTAAACGTTATTCAAAATATTGAAAAAAAGAAAGGTTATGAAACCAAAAATAATTCAACAACATTAAAATTTAGTTCATCTTAAGGACATTATCACCCAAGGCATTTTTACTGTTAAAAACGCCTGGGATCAAATCAAATGAGCATACAAAAACCCAAATCATTTAATTCAGTTTAAAAATCGTTTGTAATAGTAATAGTAATATTTATTCAATCACAAAAATAGGATTCATCCCTCTTACAATTGTGATAAAGAAAAAAGAAAAACAAGTTAAAAAAAACAGCAGCAAAAAAAAGGAAAAAGAAAAATAAAAGAACGATTTACAATAGTATAAGAAAGGTAAATGAAAATTAAATAAGAAAAAAAATCCAATAAGTGTTCTCTTAAGATTCAGCCTGAAAAAAGCGTCGGATGCCATCTGCAGACCTACGCAGATCACTTGGAACGGAGTTAAAAATAACTACGCCCTTTACAAATAATGACCGGTAAAGCCAGTCACTCCTGACCTTAGGCACTATGAGTCCCCGAACCCTGGCCGAGCCCCCCCTAACCAGAAGACTCGATACTTGGTGGGAAGTAACTGTAACTCCTTCTTTTTAGTGGAGCCAAGGTTACAGGTCGGGCTCAAGGGTCAGACTCTGGGGACCCGGCAAGTGCCTCGCGGCGCCTCCTCGTGGCGACCGCCGGTAACATGGAGGAAAGGTTACGCCTTTCACCATGGCCAAGACCGCGAGGTGCGAACTCGTTGGGGGTGACTCCTGCCCCCTTCGAGTCCTATCCATCAGGAGGAAGATCTCTGCTGGGGTAGCTTCCCTACAGAGATTTCCGAGATCAGCTACCAGTCGCGATTCTATGGCCTCGGACGAGGAAGGGTCAGCCCCCCACCCTTCCGGGAGAATCAACAGGGGGCACTTAGGAACAACTGATGACAACTTAGCAATGATTACGGTTTACGAGAGTCGCCTCCCGTTCGAAGCACGATCCTGCCCTATCTGTCTTCTGCAGGGCAGAGGAAATTTCAGGTCACTTCTTTTAGCGAACGAGGTACGACATGCCAGAGAATATCACAGCTCACTGCAACAGATATTTGTCTGCTCCAGGTGTAGCAAAAGGTATTCCACTAAACAATCAGCGGTGTGCCATGTACCTAAATGTCGTGGCCCTGGCTCTCCCCCTGGGATAGGGAACCTCGCCTTCACCTGCGAGGATTGCTCCCGAGCATTTGCAACCCAGCTAGGACTGAGCCAACATCAACGCCACGCGCACCCAGCAACCAGGAATTCTATTCGGACGGCCCAGGCCATCCTAACGGTACCTCAGCCTGTATCATCCAATCGGATAAGTCCCCGCACAAGGGGCTGGACTCCGGAAGAAATGGAAACGATGCTGGGACTGGAAGTCAGATTCCTTGGAGAAAGGCATATAGCGAAAGCTATGTTCGACTCCGGAGATCTCCCTGGGAGAACGCTTAAACAAATTAGAGATAAAAGGAACACTTTGGTCTATAAGAGACGCAGGGAGGCGGCCTGGTCACGAATTTCGGGTTCTGAAACGGCTCCGCCGGACTTCGAACGGGAGGAGGAGATGCTCGATTACGGGCTGGAAGATCGGGCTACATCTCCACATGAGTCACGAGGATCTAGTGAGCCATCTCTCGGACAAAATCCTACGGGCTCTAGTGCTTCTACTGGAAGGACACCTTTCCAGATGAGTCTAGGTCCGCGCTCACACTCACCTGATTACAACGGTTGGGAATTGACCCCAGATTGGACTGAGCAGAGTCTGGGGCAACAATACGAACCAACGGAGAGAAGCAACAATGGAGGACTCAGTTTTCCGACGGCTGTTTCCGTTGACAGCTCACAACACCCACCGTCCACGGTGGGCTCTGAAAGGAACGAGGATCTGTTTGCCGAGATATCTTGGCGGCAAAAGGTGGCGGCGGACACTCTTGCAGCTGCTCCGAGTCAGAGCTTTCCGCATCGCAGCGACATAGTTTTGGACCCTTTGCGTGCAGCACTGAGGATGATCCGTGACTCATCTGAGGTTCCTGGGGACACGGTGAGAGCGGCTTGCTCAGTTGCCTTGCAACATTTTAGGGATAAAGTGCGTCCCTCTCGCACATCAAGGCAGAGAGGCAGAGCGAACCGTAGCGCACAAACTCGGTCACGTGGACATGGACGGGGTCGAGGGGCTAGACGAAGGTTTGAGTATGCTAGAGCCCAGGAACTCTTCCGCAATGAACCTGGACTTCTTGCAAAACTAGTCCGAGAAGGTAGACCCATCCACGACAGTGGGACAGGGTCCCCTCCGGCAGCCGAGGTAAAAGCCCTCTATGACGAATTGTGGGCAGTTAGACCCTCAGTTAATGTACCCCACATGGGAGCCCCACGAAACAGTATACCAGTCTCGGCTGTCTTGACAGCAATTTCTGCTGATGATATAAAGAATCAGATCTCACGCACTAAGGAAAAGAGCGCTCCTGGGCCAGATGGGGTATGTCGTCGCCACATAAGGGGCCGCCTTGAACAGGAGATCCTTCGTCTTCTGCTCAACCTGATACTGGCATCAGGCGAGCTTCCCCAGGATTGGAAAATTAATAGAACGACTCTTCTGTTAAAAGAAGGTAAAGATGCCTTTAAAGCGGACAGTTACCGACCTATAACGATTAGCTCAATGCTGTCTCGCGTTTTCTGGGGAATTTTTGACAAGAAGGTGAGGGCGCACACTTCCTTCTGTCCCCGCCAGAAAGGGTTTGTGTCGGAAGCCGGATGTTACAACAACATCCAGATCCTCCGCGAGTCGCTCCATGCCGCTAAAGCGGGTGGTGGTCTCACGTTAATCCAAATCGACGTCTCTAAAGCGTTCGATACGGTGCCGCACGAGGCCATTCGGCCCGCTCTGAGGGTCATGGGACTCCCAGAAGTGGTGGTGCGTCTCGTGGAGAAGTCCTATACCGGAGTGACAACCAACATCGCACACGGTGGGGAAAATATTGGGGTGGAACTACTGAGGGGAGTAAAGCAGGGTGACCCGTTGTCACCATTCCTCTTCAACGCCATCCTGGACCCACTCTTGCGTACACTAGAGACTATAGGGGGCTTCAGTGCCTCAAATACGTGCAGAATCAGCAGTCTGGGGTTTGCGGATGACATTCTGCTCCTGGCCGACTCTGCCGCAGAGGCGCAGACGATGCTGAGGTGCACTGAGGAATATTTGATTGCTCTCGGCATGAAAATTTCTTCAACAAAGTGCACTACGTTCGGTATTGTGCCAAGGGGTAGAACTTGGTATCTGGTAGATCCCGGACTGTCCTTCGATAATGGAGATCCAGTGCCATACGCTGACCCAGAGAGTTCGCTTCGTTATCTTGGTGTTAGTGTCTCTCCTTGGAGTGGGATGGGATCTGGACACCTACAGGAAGGACTTGGGGAATGCTTGAGGAGGGTTAGGCGCCTGCCTCTTAAGCCCCACCAAAAAGTCCTTCTCATAAGTAGATATATAATACCTCACTTTCTGTACCAGATGACGGTAATTCCTCCCCCAATGACCGTCATTCGACACCTGGACCGGGACGTGAGGTCCTGTATAAAAGAAATCCTCCATCTTCGGCAGTCCGTGACCAACGGATTGCTGTACTGCCGAAACAAAGATGGGGGTCTGGGTATCCCGAGGTTCGAGACCCTTGTGGTTTCTACTACGCTCAAGCTGGGCATCAGGTTACTACAATCTGATGACCCAGTGTTGCGCCACTTGAGCGAGGCCTCGGGTCTCCAGAACCGACTGGCAAAAATTGCCAGATCTGCCCGCATAGAATGGCCGGCACAGTCGGAGCAGGTCGCCGAAGAGTACAAGCTCCGTGAAAGGAGGCGCTTAATCAACGACTGGGCGGCCAGTAAATCCCAAGGTGCGGCTGTCTGTGCTTTTAAAGATTCGCCTGGGGGTAATCGGTGGCTGTTCCAGCCCACGTTGCTGAGACCCTCGAGGTACTTGACGGCACTGAGAGCCCGTACTAACACGTTATGGAACAAGGTGGCGACCAACCAGTTCATTGAGCACAATGACATTAATTGTCGAAAGTGTGGCACCATGCCAGAAACACTGGGGCACATTGTGGGCATCTGCACACATACCAAAGGCAGAAGGATGCGACGACATGATGAAATCCGTGACCTTGTCGTGGATGAAATTGCTCGTCGCGATCCTGGGGCGGAGCTCCTAAAGGAGCAGACAATGTCCCCTCCAGGTGGCGGAAATCTCAAACCTGACTTGGTAGTGAAGAACCAGGAAGGGGTCTTCGTGGTCGACATAACTGTCCGCCACGAGGACGGAGATGGCCTAACCACCGGGATCAGGGACAAAGTCTCCAAATATACGCCCCTCCTAGAAACTGTGCGAGAGCTGTACAGCACAGCTACCTCGAGTGCAGTGCTGCCAATCGTAGTTGGCACTCGGGGAGCCATCCCCAAAGAGACAGTGGAGAGCCTCAGGCGCCTAAAAATATACACTAAAAGGCTCGAAACCACCGTCTCAATGATAGCCCTTCGTAGATCCATAGAAATCTATCACCAATTCATGGACTACGATGGGCGATCACGGCCTCGGGAAAATTGATCACGAGGTCACCTCCAATGTCGGTGCATGAGAGGGAGGTGTTTATGTTTGTGAGTTGGCTTGTTTTCGGTGACCAATGTAAACATGTGGTGTGTCTCTAACTGTTAAGTGTATATCCCGACTTTTTAGAGATATTTTTAATTAACTTATTAGTGACGTCCATTTTATTTCAGACTTTTAAATTATTAAACTGTGATAGCCTTCAGATCTGTGATATCTTACTGTGATATCAGAATTTTAATTCATTTATTTATTTATTTAATAATTTATTTTTTGTTATTCCTCATCCACCGACCATTTAAGCCCTGGGAGGGACAAGACAATGGGGACTGAGCTGAGCTCAGTAATAATTTTAGGTGACGGAGGGAATAGGCGAACGACGGCGTGAGATTACTTTCACGCCACCTCAAATCAGCCGCCCTCCTGCAAGAAAAATTCTAATTTTAGGCAACCGGGCCACAAGAAACCGGGAAATCCGGCCAAGTTCCATTGGACAAATGGCCGCAGTATATACTGAGGACACCCAAAAATTAACAAATTAAATAGAAAGAGCACAGCTCTTAAGTTTAAGTGTGAAGTAAGGTCACAGCCAATAAATACATTTCTATGGGGAGTGATATGGTCCCGGCGATTTAAGCCACAGATATACCTGACACAATTATTGAAAGAAACTGTTAGACGACGGATGGTGTCACTATCCGCCGAAAAGAAGAGTTCTGCTCCGTAGTTAAAGAAAGGAAGAAGAAGCGCTCTCGCGAGGAGCAAGCGAGTGTCACAAGGTGTGATGTCCCGGAAGCGTCGAAGGGTGTACAAAGAATAGTTGACCTTACGGCAAATTGATGTGGCATGATCTGACCAAGACAAAGAGGAATTGAAGATTACTCCAAGGTTTTTTACCTGATCAACAAAGGGAATAATTTCCGTGAAGGAGTAGAGGATAAAAATCAAAAGAAGCTTGAAAGAAAGCTTCTTTTGATTTGACTGTGAAAGTTTGAAGATATTAAAAGTATTGTGCGAAATCTAATTTTTAAAATCTTCAAAATAGTTATTTAAAAGAACTTTGGGAAAATTTTTGATCAATTTTCCTCAAAGGAAACTACAATGTCGTCTTGGAAGAGCTTTTATAAAAGAGTATTGGTCTCTTTATTGATATTTCCGCTCAAGAAAAGCCTTTTTGGATATGTTTTAAACGTTTTAGATTTTCTTTGTGGACGTATTCTCGTCCTTAGAAATAATTTGAAATCATAAAAAACCATGTGGAAATGGAATTTAAGGTAAATTTTGAACAGAAAGCTTATGGAAACCTTCCTAAGGAAGTTTAAACAAACATAAAGAGCTAATATTGCTTTTAAGAAACTAATGAAAATTGTTTATGAGCTATCTGAATGACTTGATATCATCAAAATCAGATTAACTCTTTCCGGACCACAACATATCCAGCGAACGAATTTCAGTCAAACTCACTTTATTGTAAGTCTTAGTGGTCAAATATGATACTTTTGTAGAGAAAGAATTTTCTCCGCCTCTGGGAAATTGGAAAACTCATGGGAACTCTCGTCCCCTACAGAACGCAAAAGATAGAAACTTGGACAAACTTCAATTTTCCAAAAGCCAATAATATCAATTTTGTGAATTATTTTTGCATGTCAAATAACTCCTTTACAATGTTGATCACTAAAACAAGAAGAATTATTGACCAGTATCTTGTGGGATGTCCAGGAAGTGCTGAAAAGGACACCCAGCTCCTGCTTGCCAACAGATTCCTCAAAATATTTCACAGAATAACACTTTAACACACATTTCTCTCAACAGGATGTTATTGCAGACACATTAAGCTTTCTCAAGAGCCAAAAAAACACTTCCTGGACAATCAGAATTCACCAAAATCTGGAAGAATAGGAAAAACTTCCCCGAAAGCAATCTCTTTCGCTGCCAAATGTCAAAATTATCGGCCATATTGGCAAAAATTTCGCTCCCGCTTGAATTTTCTTACAAGGTTGGTGTCAAAAAGCAAATGGCGGGCATTGGCGGGATAACCTTACATTTGACCTCTAGATTTTTGGGGACGAGAGTACCCATAAAGTTTGAACAAGTTTTTTGAAAATTTATGAAAAAATTGTTTTTCGAATTTATGTAATCTGTAATTGTTAGTTATCATACTTATTGGCCCCGAGAGGTTTTTCCTTATTCGGCTCTAGAAATACGTAAAAAGTCACAATACCTGCAAGGAAGCAGAAAATCGAAAATTCACGATTTTTGACCAAAAATATCTTAGCTCAGGAGTTAGTTGGGACCCTGAAAAAAATGTCCTAGATTTGGACATCCTTATAGTTTGTAATCATCCACAAGAATCGGAATTTTATCGATTCTAAATAGTCTAAAAAAATTATTTTTTCCATGGGTACCCAGAGTCCCAAAGGAGACGAAAGAGTTAAAATAAGATTTATACCGATTTTTAAAGTATAAAATCCAAAAGCTTTTTGGTCTCAGAACATGGTTTTGGGACATTATTCTCAAGCCTAATATAAATTTTTCTAAAATAAAAATCTACTCAGATCTAGAAGAACGTTTTTGTACCCCTCAATAATCCCTCAATATCGGCGCAGAAATGGAATTATAAAATAGAATTTAATCGAAAAACGTTCCCAAATGGATTTCTTTAGTTTTAAAATTTGATATCTTCTAAAAGAGACTATGGCTTTATATTTTTATCGTAACCCTTATGAACCCTCTTCAATATAAAAAATTTTAAAGGAATGTAACAAAAAAACTGAAAAATTGAAAATATTGATATTTTCAATTTTATTTTTAAAATATTTTTGTAAAGCAGATATTAATTTTTACTAGTTTATTTTCCAAACTTCTTGTACTGGATTAGTGAGTGTTTTCAAAATAATTTAGATCAGTTACGTGAACTTGTTGCCTATTTGAGAAATTTGTTACCTACCAAGAATTATTTCATCAAAAATTACTAGGGTAGCATGAAGCACTTTCAAGCAAGTGAAGTTTTTTCTAAGGTGCATTTACCAAACATTTATAAATTGTATTCAGGTCTGGCTAGTTTCTCTTGAGTATTAGCTACTGGAAAATATAATAGCATATTTTCGTAAATAAATTTATCACGGGAAAATAATGTCCAAAGCACAATAAATTTTGTAAATATGTTTTTGACATTTCAATGAGAGTGAATGAAACAGAAAACTAGTCATCTCGCTCTCTCTCATATGAAATTTTGAAAACATAATTACGAACAAAAGTTATTGTGCGTTGGTCATAACACCCTACTCGGGATTCGGAATAAAATATGACCAATTATAAATCATTTAGGTCACATCGGGAATTAATAATAAATGTCCTTCTTTACTAAGACTCACGCTTGCAACTCGAAACATCTGCAATTTGAATTGTAAGTTCATTTTTGGGGATACAGAATCACTTTTCGCTAATTTTATTTACTTTCTATCATTAAAATTATTTTGCTATCTTCACGCAATTACTTTTGATCACTAATTTGAATGCTCTACTGATTTTCCGTGATTTTTAGGATTATTAATCATCCCGGCTACCATGAATTAATCAGGGTTTATCACTGGTTTTCTGCATTGGGCAAAACTAGTCTTTGGTTGACTGTGTATGCACTCAGGTAAATAATTTTGAATTCAGGCGCGCGCGATTGATGTTCCCTTTTGAGAATGAAAAATTTGAAATTAATGTCTTCAATGTGTGACACAAACTTGATGTGTTGCTTGTATATTTAAGCATCCACAATTGCCAATTCAGGCAGCATGTCCGTGGTTTCATTTAGTATTTGCAGAGAAAAAAGGTAGGTATATAATACAGGTGAGAAACTCTAAGAGGGATTGCTAACGTGTTAAATTGTACCATTTTTGTCCACTTCAAATGATCATCTGTGATTGGAGTGTCGCGATTACTATATTGAATTGAAAAAAAAATTGTTTAACATTGCGAAAACGATTTGACGAGATTGAATTATAAGAACTAGTCTGGATAATCACTTTGATCATTTCTCGGAGGGAATCTTTGCACACACACACACATAACCACCTACATGTTCCCCTGTCACATATATTTCAAAATATTATTTCTAATTATTTTCAATTTCCTTTTTGTAAATGTAAGAATGCCAAGAGAATTTATCTACACTTCTGAGGAATTTTATGCTGTAAAATGATTTACAAAGAGAATTCTTTCATAATAGAGGTGATGCATTTCATGAAGATATCATTCGTATTTCATAGAACCATAATGTTGCAAGTACATCAAGAGGAAAATATTATTTCTTGTTTCAAATATTATATAACATAAAATCCTAGTGTATAGAGAAAAAATTCTTTATAGACGTTGCACTAGCCATATTGGGTGTTTGAGAAAAATTATCGAGTGTCAGCCACCTTTATAGTTTCCATATGAGACTTTCATGGAGCACAACCGAGAGAGAGAGAGGATTTCAATCAACAATCAACACATTTATTCACGATATACAGACTCTGCCATCCAAAGTGATCATAGCCAAATGATTATACATCTTCTAAGGTACACGGGATACGATTGATAAAATATTTAAGTATACAGGGTCCGCCACAATTTTCTCCATAGTGTTTGAAAGTTATAACTTAAGTAATATGTATTTTTGTTTAAACAAAAGCAAGAGAAAAGGTTTATAAAGAAAAATCCGTGGAATTATTTTTTGTGAAATTAATATCTGAAAATTTAAAACAAAAGTTATTCCAGTTTTAAGATTTATTTTTCAATGTTTCATTTCTCAGATCAGTTTAGTCGTAGGAGACGGTGGCAGCCAAAATCCCGAAAGCCAAAATCCCGAAAGCCAAAATCCCGAACGCCAAAATCCCGAACGCCAAAATCTCGAAAGCCAAAATCCCGAATGTTCAAAATCGTGAAAGGGATGAAATTATAAGGAGGAAAATGTTTAGAATGATTTTCCAAGACACAGAAGATTTCCTTTTGCCTCCAGCAAGTGCAGATGCAATCGTGGCAGTAGCTATGACATTTTTAAGAATTCGGGATTTTGGCATTCGGGATTTTGGCTTTCTGGATTTTGGCTTTCGGGATTTTGACCGGGACCCATAGGAGATCAAGTTTCTTTTAATCGAAATCTCTACAGGGCCTGGATCATATATTTAAATTTATTCAAGGATTCATGTCAGAGGTTAAATTTTATTGAAGAAACAAATTTAAAGGTACCCCAAAAAAGCTTATCAAAAATGAATCTGACATCGCTATCTTCTGATCGTGTTGATAAAACCTTTGTCAAAAACTATTCTCTTTCCAAAAACGATTCTAGGACGGAAGCATAGGGAAAAGAACGAACGGGAAACGAAGACTGATTTTTTTATTCACAATCTAAATCAAATTTCACATTTAATAAGAAGCTAATAAAAATCTCACATAACTCCTGCTTTAACACTTCTAATTTTTCCATAATATTTTATACTTATAATCCTCTTGCATGATATTTTTCAATTTAAAAAACTCCTGTGTAAACTATCGAATTCTGGTAAGATATTCAGAAGGATCATATTAAAACCTATCTTGTTAAACTTACTTTTTCTTCTTTTCCATAAAAATAATTGTTACATTAGAGATTAAAGATTTGCATTAACTTATTTGAAAGTCTTAAAAACAGTTAAATTATTAAGCTTTACGTTGATACAGGATCGAAATGCATAAAGTATGTCTTGAGTTCGTTGCTCAAAATAGAAGGATCGAGCTATTGAAAATGTGTGAATGAAAAATTTTGATTGTAACCATAACTACAATAAATTTTTCAATAAGAAATATCTTCGACAAATTTTAGTCCTAGAAGTGATGCAAATACTATTTCGCCGCTTTTGGAAGAATAAGAAAACAATTTTTTCAAGCTAGAACATGAAAAATTGGTTCTTGTGGATAATTTTAAAATAAAAGAATATCTAACTTTAAAATAATTTTTAAAGGCATAGGGGAGACTGGGGCAAAAAGTCACAAAACGGATATTTTATTTTTTTTACAAGCTACTCGAGCGTTTCAAAAATTTCTAATTAGCGCAGTTTTATAGGAAATTTACCGCTCTACAACTTTGTGAAATTAATTTTCCTCTATTTTGTAAGAAAATACGTTTATCGAGCCAATTTCTAAAAGGTAATTTTGTGACTATTCTCAAAAATGCTGGGGCAAATAGTACCAGACATTGGATATTATCATATTTTGATTCGCTTTATTACGGGCTTCCGTAAATTTGAAAAAATACCTAGAGAACATATTTTCATTGAAAATTTATTCATCTACACCTTTGTAAAACACCGTTTTCTCTGCGAGAAAAGTGAGAAAACGATAGAAGCGCTTTTCAAGCTATTTTAGAAAAAAAACACACAAAAGACTGCAAATCGTTTGACCAATGCAAACAACAAGCGGCGAGACATGATAATGACGTTTCTTTTCGCCGTGAGACATCAGAAATTGCTTCGCTTTTTTGTTTGGTCCATTTTTAATAAAAGGATTTTTTGGAGAAAAGAACTTTTGTGAAATTCTAAAATAAATAGCGGATTCGTATTAGAAAAATCAAAATTATTTAGAAAATATCCACCAGTGCATCAATTTTATAAAATAAGTAGGTAATAATTGTTATCTTCTGCAAGGAAAATATTTAAAAAATTCCTTGTTCGAATTCTAAGAAACTTATGACATTGAAGAAGGTCTATGGAGGCTATCTAAAGAAAAAAAATTTGAGCCGCTATCTTTTTTAACTTGGAAGATATTGAATTTTGAATATTTCGATTTGCGACTTTTTGCCCCAGTCTCCCCTATAGGCAAAACTTACATCACTTTTTAAAAATGCTTTTTTTTCAGAGAGGATATTTTTTTAATCTTAACATAGTCTCTTAATTCGTCAAATTTTCAAGAGATTGTAGAGTAGAAACTAGATTTTTCATTACATCTTTGAAACTAAATTATACTATAATTCTTACTCTTTATTAAGATAATTAGGAATGTAAGATAATTGTAATCTCACCGGAAATACTTAATAGTCATCAGAAGTCTGAGCAACAACATATCTATTAAAAAAACTGAAACTCCTTAAAAGTTGACGTTCTGATTTAGAATGGAATGGAACAAAATAGACGATATAACTCTTTATTTAGTAATTAAATAATAAAAATTAGAAATTATGAGGGACCCTGTGTATTGAAACCCCTATATGTGGTATTTCGAATAAACAGAATTAATCTCTTTTAGCACTCTTGAGGATCATCGCGATCATTCCACATGTACTTTTGGTACAATCTGAAACTTTTTGAATTGGATAATGTTTGAAATGTGGGGGGTGAATTAGTGGCTATGTATGTAAGGTGTGCCCGTATCCCATCTCACACATCGTATGATAAACCATTAAAATGAATGTGACATAGTCAGAATGTGCAGAATTACCATTTTATGCCCAATATAAGATAAATCGACAACAATTTAAATTTCTGCCTGATGTCGATATAGCCCGCACAATTTGCTGGAAATTATATTACAATCATTTCCTACAACATACTCTTGCAATCATCATCCACGGGATACCATCAGTGCAGGTGACTCTCTAGTATAAAATCTCGAGAAAACATGAGAATGCAATCATTTGAAGCACAATTCAATTGCTATACATAAGTGGAGATGGGAACAGAGGAAATATCTTCAAGTTTTATAATAGACATGGATAAAGAATTCAACATGAGTTAATTACTATTAGATTTTTTTCTCTCCTTTTTGTGACAACATATCAACACGATTGTCAGCATTGCTGACTACAAGGTATAATTTCTCACAAGGTGTTTTTATTTTTGTGATCTTACGCAGAGATTAATTTTTCTTCTCTAATAATATGAATATCCAAAAGCGTTAACATCACCAATCACGCAATAAGCCCGCTAATTCGTCCACATCTCTGTCACGATTTCCTTCACTTTTCCAACATTTATCTTGCTCATTTCACATGATTATTGGTGGTTCGATCCATTGATTTGTGAGCACATGAGAAATCGCACATATTTCACGCTAAAAATACCTGTGCAAATATTCATCACTAAACAATTTCTAACCAATCTCAATGAAGCAGAAAAAGGAGTAATTTTCAGCCAATCAATTGTGAAATCTCATGTGAATTCTAAGACATGAAATTCACTCAATAAATCCATCAGTGATCTTTTTTTTTCAAACAAAAATGTCCCCGCGTGTAAGTTAGTAAATGACTTTTCACTAATGCTGTTGAGCACCAATTAAGATTTTGCACAAAGACCGCACGTTTCACATGTGTTGAAAGAGAAAATTTAATGTAGAAAAAAGTGATCTCTGCAAGTAAATAAATAACTTTTAAAACTTGCCACTTGTCACACACACAAATTGAACAACATTTCGTGTACTCCGGACTCAAGAGAGCTTTCCTCCCATTGCAATCGAGGAAAATGGATTTGAGACAACTTGTACGATAAGAAAGTACACACCACCAGGGAGATGGCCTGACTGGCTAAAGGTCCGCAATTCGCAAAACGATATATAATATAAACGCGCGCACCTTCAGTAATAATCTTTATCTCTTCACTTCTCTTAGAAGTAAAATGTCGAAATAATAAAAAAAAGGACTGAAACCTATGAGCTCAACTGATGTGGAAAAGGTAGTCAATTGCACTAAAGTGTTCAGCAATTTTATAAAAGAGAGAGTCACTCATGCGTACACCGAAATAGCGACTTGGAAGACCATCCAGCGATCGAGAACGAATGTTTGCTCCAACCAACCAGTCACCAGGCCATGTTGTTGATTAGCGGTTGGCCAGCAACGACCAAAGAGCTTCTCTCGAGTCTCACTACAATCCCAGTCACTACTCTCCATCTGTATCTCCGCTTTGTGAGACTAATGCCCAGTCACAGGGTGTCACGTGTGAGGGGCTGCCAAGACATCGCAATCACTGACTTTGAAAATTCCAACAGCGGAAATGTCATGAGAAAATTGATACTGCATAAGAGAAGGAGATTTTCTCGGAAGACACGAAAAAAAGAAAGATACAGAGGCTTAGATATAGTACGAAAGACTATTTGTGCACATAAGCATATCCCTCGCTTTATGAACACCGCCAGCATTATGTGTATTATGATCAGTGAAGATCGCTCAACAGATCAAATGTACGAATGGATGTGAAAAGACCATTTGAACAATCGAAATAAAACAGAACTATTGAAAATGTCTCATGATACACAATGAAGGCAATACTAATAGAATATTAGCATAGAGAAAATGTCTCTTAACATGTACAAAGTGGTAGGAAGGAAAAAAAAGATAAACAGACAGAACGGCAACGATCGATAAATGAAAACCTACAGAAGATCGAGTTGTAATAGCAGAGCAAGAGACACTTACAAGTTGCTTCAATTGATATAAAATTATTTCAATTTCATACTCCTTGTTCTCCACATTTTCTTCCTCTGCACAATCATTCCCAGCAGTGACCACAGCATTTCAGATAAATACCCATTGACAAACCGCATTAGCTTATGTTCGATAGGATTCCTTTCAGGAAACCTCGAAGTACTTTCATCTAGATAAGGGAAGGGCACCAGCGATCGGTAATGTTCCTCGGATCGTCAGGTCATTACCATATTGTTTCATCAATTCAAATAAATTTTTCAAAACTATTAGGTACTTTTTACCATTTAACTCTCACAAGAATGGAGTGCATTAGTTCAGATTTAATTTATGAAACCAATTTTCGGTGAGATATCTGATTAAATTCGTGATTATCCGAGGTACAGGGTTAGACCCCGGCGCGCGCCGACTGTTAGTCGTTTTTAGCGCGCGTGATATTGGGCGTATTTACCGTTTTATGATCTAACTATGCGTGATTTTAAGCACAATCTTAACCGTTTTATGACTGAGCTGTGCGTGATTTTAAGCGCAATCTTAACCGTTTTATAATTGAGCTGTGCGTGATTTTAAGCTCATTTGCCGTTTTATGATTGAACTGTGCGTATTCTTAAGCACAATTTTAACCGTTTTATGACTGAGCTGTGCATGTGTTTAAGCGCAATTTTAAGCATTTTATGACTAAGCTGTGCGTAAGCGCAATTTTACCTGCATTTTGTTTGTGCTGTACAGGGTCCATAATTGCACTTACATCTATTTTTTATTAATTTATTGTAAAAATTTAAAATTCAAATGCGCAGATATAGTTAAATGGATCACTAATATACCGATTAGGATATACAAAAATACCAAATAATATTTTGAGGCTTATATTTGCAACTAAATGTGGAGCAAGTCTTTTAACATTGTGATCCGGGGTGCTCTTCCCCTATAATCGGATATTTGATTGCCGATTAAATTCTAACGATAATGAATCATGTAAGGTCAATTGAACTGAATTTTCAAATTCTTATTTGAAATCGCTTTAGATTTGCGTAAAGTAATGCAAGTTACTCAATTTTATAAAGAGCTATTACAAGCCATTAATGTTTTTATTTTAAACAGTTTCAAGTGCAAAAGATCTTTAACTTGAGTACAAAAAGCAGTTTTAAATAAATTTTAATAACGAAAGGTTATTTAACAGTTTAATTATGAATTTCCCATTTGAATTTAATTATAGTACATGCAAGTTACTTAATTGAGCATTCGAGTATAATTCCCTAGACACATTTACGACTTAAGCCGAGAGACGACTTAACGTAATTATAATCAAAGATTACATTTCATTCGGTGTCCTGACTAATACGTCTCTCGGCTTAAGTAAGCTGATAAACGACTTAGTGGGACACTGATGGGAATGTAGTTTGATCATTATTTTGATTATAATTTTGTTAAACCGTCTATCGGATTAACCCTTTAAGGACGATTGGGTCATCGGTGACCCAAAAATTAAATTTTTCCTATGGCATCTAAAGTTATGTTTTGCTCCAAAAAGTCAGAAAAAAAATTTTTCTGACCTCATAATTTTGACCCTCTCGTCCTTTATGGATTTAGTTATAAGTGTGTCTAGGGCATAAAGTTCCAACTTCAGAGTGATGCTCAAAAATATTTTGCCCTTAAAATTTAATGATAACATATCCGACCCAACTAACATGCACTCAGAGAATAAGATCAAGGACTAGAGGATCTTTTTATAAGTTTCCTTTATCATATCTTCTACCGCCAAATTATGCAGACTAAAGGGCCCAAAGAGAACCAGGCTGATCTTCGAAAATATTTATCCAGTAAAATTTGACAGTGAAGATATAACCCAAATTTTCACACACTTAGGGTTTAGGATCATCGATTAGAGATTTTTTGCGTGAATTTTCTTTTGTATCTAATCTTTTTTCTGACAAATTTGGGTCTTAAGGTTTAAAAACAGTTTCACCACTCGTCTCAAACTACCAATTGTTGAAAAGTATAGTAAAGATCTTAAGAAATATTTTCTAGAAATTTGTTAAGAAACGACTATTATCCGATTAAATAATAAAATTTGATCTTTCATAGCTCAAAGTCATGGGTACCCGAAAGATAGAGATTAATCTATTATTCTAAAGGTCTTATCCTCAGCAGTAACAAGCTTGAATGTCATCAAAGAACTAGAGATTTCGAGCTAATTGATAAAAGGAATTCAAAATCGGTTTTTCGATTCTTAGCATCTCTAGTAATTATTACGAGAAATAATGTTTACACTTCATTATACCAGCATACACTTATCAAATTCTGACAGTTAGAACTGGACTTATGGCCATTTTAGGATTTATTGTGATGCAGTTCACGCATGCATGACTTTTCAAAATATAATTTTTTCCTTATAATCAGTTAACAAAATAGGAAATATCATGTTATGGTGGAAAAGATTAACAGTTAATTATTTCCAAAAAAAAACATAAGTTGGTATCTTTTACTGTTCTCTTTTACCGTCTCGATCGACCACAAATTGTAAAGTCGATTTTGAAAAACAATCAACGCTATGATTCCCAAAAAATCAAACCAGCAGTTTGGTTTCGGGTACAATTGCATAATCAAGGGCCTTTACTCATTAGATCGCATGATGTAATTCTTCACCGCTTTTTTACATTCTCCAGACTATAAACAATCATATCATCGTAAGATATTCCTACATGGACTTTGGATGACTACAACCGCTAGAGAGTGCTGCACCCTAAGGAGAAGTTATACGAGTTAGACCACACCTCAGTAGTCATTTTAATAGCTGGAACTTATATAAAGTTTGAGACCAATCGAATAAGGTATAATGTTCAACCTCGAACTTGAGACGCTGATGAAATTGTAAAGAACCCCGACCCGACTTAAATCATACACATGAAATTCTTTCATATTTCTTTCGTAGTGCTAGTGATCTTCCAGTTTTATATCTCTCATGTCACGTGTGTCCACTACAATAGTTATATTATTCATTATTCATTTACATCTGTTACATTCATGTGGCATTTAAGTGTCCTACAATGACTGATCCATAAACCTGAAGATCTCGATCATTAAGGTGATTATTGTGGCACTATATGAAAATTGTCAATTGAAATATCACACGATTGACTCTAAATTTGTTTGAAAGTGTCTTGGTAAAATAAATTACTGCCTTTTTCACTAAATCATGGCGAAGAGATAAGTCTCAGTGGGGAGAATTGCGATCTTAAGCGTACGATCGCCTATCTCTGTGAGTCTGAATGGCACCACTGTGCAGTACGAACAGTGTCTCTTTTAGAAAATAACGGCGGTGTTATTGGTTCCACATCGATATAATGCAATTTATTCCCAACACTCTCTCCATATCCACCACTCAATTATCATGGCATGTATGCACAGTAGAGATTGTGGCGGGAGAATGGTGATCACCAATCAAAGACATTTGCCTGATCAGTGTGGGGATCATTTGGAGTATACTGTTTTTTTTTTTTAACTTTTTTTGTACCATTAATGCATAGGTTGTACACATACAACATACCATTGCGATTGTTGGAATAATTGACACCAAATGACTCAATTTTCACGTACTTAATTGCAATATTAAGACCTGAAACTAATGAAGCGTGAGGACATTTGAATGTTTGCAATTTTCAACTTATCACAGAATCAAGCTCTAATGAGCTCAATCATTCTTTTTGTCCTCAACCACTAGCACGATATACATATGGGGTTATTTGTGGCAATCACTTTAAATTTCACGCAAAATATTCCTATTTGCAGAGATAAATGTGACAATTTTCATATAATGATCTCATAAGAGGTATTTTGACATGTCTTTTAGATAAGCATGCCCCCTCATACATGTCACCATCTCTCAAAATCATTCACCAGATCATTAACATACCATTCAATTGGCAAAAGTGACTGCACTCATTAAACTAAATTCATTGAGTTACAAACTTGCGTCAAATGCAAACTGAATAGACTTTGTGCGGAATCTTTCGATCTAATTTTAAGACTGTAGGTTTTTCCCATGTTTTTTTTTAATCTAGAAAAATATTGAGATAATCAGAAACTTGATCATTGGGTATTGTAGTAAAATTTGTGACATTCTTTAGCAAAGAACTTATCTTGTCCTCGTCGACAATAAAATCGTATACAATTCAAGCGTTATCGTATCACACCCCATATCACATTCACCATTGACGTCAATGGATGTTCCGCATGTATGGCCCGATATAAGCAAGATTAAGTGTGTGCGTTTATTTAATAATTTGGAACATGATAAAGTGAAATTACGACTTGATTGTCATTGGGATTGTTGTACTATATATACTCCTGTATCAATGTTAACGAACGCAAAAAGGGGTTTACATTTTATCAAAAACCACATATTCATGGTTCCGCTACTTCAAAAGGCATAATATAGTCTCAAATAAGTACATACAATACGTTAAGTATACTAGATCGCACTTACTCTATGATGCAAGTGTCCTAGATTCTAGTAAATCTTTAGGTAAACGAAAAATTTTCTGATATTGTAAATGCCTAAATCACATTCAGTGATCTCTATAATTTACTTTAGAAGGCGGAACTGACAAATCAATATAATGGTATTAAAAAAACCATTTTTAGAAATGAAAAATAAAATAAATAAATATAATTAATAATAAAAAATTAAAATAAACTATTAATTTATGAAATTTTCGACATATTGTAAAATAATATGGAGGTGGTAGCTAACAGTATATACTTATAGCCGTCTGCATTCGTATAACCGTCTTCTTGATGTTTTTATCACAAAATCCACAAAATGATTCCTTCAAAACCCCATAATTATGAATTTGAGGTTCTGTTATCACGGCAAACTTGAAAACTAATTTACTTAAATATTATTCTAGAACAGGTCTTGATGGGATAAGTTCAATATCTTCACCATTAAATTTATAATCTAATTCGATATATTCAGTTAAACGGTCGTCAGACTATATGCTTGCCCTAGGCACACTTACAACTTAAGCCGAGAGACGGCTTAACGTAGTTATGCCGACTTGAGACTGGAGGTTCAACCCAGTTCCCGAAGGTCTCAAAAGTCTAAAAAATTACAAGCAATTTTATTGAGTTTTCAAAATCTAACAGATCATTTGCCCTTAATATCCAATTCTAAGCCAGATGGCCAACCTTTAGGTCCGAATCCAGTATTATAATCGAAATAATGATCAGATTACATTTCCATCAGTTTTTGACTAATCCGGCTTTCGAAATAAAGCCGAGAAACGTCTTAGTTGGTGGAAAACTGATGGGAATTTAGTGAAATCATTATTTTGAATTTAATTACCTTAAGCCATCTCTCGGCTTTAGTCGTAAGTATGTCTAGTAGCGCATTAGCTCAGCGTGTTAATATTTCGAAATTAGCAAGAAATTTTTGTGATTTTTAAAGATCTATCGGATCTATCGGATATCATTTGTTTTTGAAACCAATAGTTTTTTTAAGATTTTCTCATACATCTCGAATGATAATAAATTAGAGAAGTTAAGCCATGTGTAGCTAAGCCTTAAACGGTCTTCAGACTAAAAGCTTAGCTCAAATCTCAAAGATTTGAAAATCCTGAACAACAAGCAATTTTAATAGCTTTTCAGACGCTAATAGATCATTTGCTTTAATAATCGAACCCTTAGTCTGAATTTTACAAAAAAACTTGACTGATAAAAAATAGACAAGTCAAACCATATGGCTAAGCTTTAGGTCTGAATTATTTAGTCCGTAAAATTTGGCGGTAAAGGATCAGCCCAAACTATCATACACTGATATGATCATGATCAAGGATAAGCGTTTTCAGCGTAAATTTCTATTAAATCTCCACACTTTGATTGCTGAAAGGATTCTTAAGTGCAACATCTATGGATTTTTCGTACTTTAAGGAGCACTCTGTTCTTCTCTTTACTCCAATCTTAATGCACTTTAAGATTCCCCCAAAGTGAAGCTTTTTATTTTCAGTACAGTAGACTCTCTCTCTCAATTGGGCATTTGGGGCGAAATGTCATCCAGTTTATCGATAGATTTAGGCGTCAAAGCCTTTGTAAATTCCACAAAAAGCGCTCAATTGTAAAGAATCACGATAAAATAGGAAGAACTACAGCGAATTTGAGCGAATTAGCTTATTATTAAACGTGAAAATGGTCAACAAAATTTTTCACCCGATTGAAAAAGAGCCGATTGAGTGAGAGTCTACTGTACTGGCGCTGATGGCGCCTAATCCCCGTAATTTCACTAGACCTCATGAATAGAAGATCAGCCTGATCCTCCAAATTATGGGCTGATCCGTGAGTGTATCGACACCACCTAAGCCGATCCTTGTGTTTATTTTGGGCTTTATACTGTGAGAGTTTAGGATCAGGGATTAGGAGTTCTGTTTTCAATTGTCTTTACCGCAAAATTTTATGGATTAAATATTCTCGACGATCAGCCTGAGTCTATTTGGGCCTTAACTCTTATATGATCCATTCCAATAAAAAATTAAAAGAGGAAATATTTCCGCTGAACGTTTTTTTAGTAAAGCCATGAAAACATCCATGTACTAAAAAAGAATGTTAAGGAGAAACACTGGGAAGGCTGGGGCAGAATTAGCCACGCATGGTATTAGAAAGTGGAATATTACAGTTTGCCTTAGAAGGAAACACTTCCTTTGCTATTCATTGAAGTAATAATCTTCCTGATGCAAACGTTTTTACAAAATATACGAGAAAAATCATTTACTGGTTAAATCTGCCCCGGTCTCCCTTATTCACTTTTCATTTTTTTTATTTGAATAGCACTATAAGACACCTATTAAAGTTTTTGCATTTTTTTAATGTGTCCCATTTCAGAGAAGGTTCCAAATCGATTCACCGACATCTCTGGTAAGATCTTGAGTTTACTTCAGATATCTGAGCCTATATAGATCTGCCTCGAGATTGACGACCTTTACTTCGCAAAGCTATTATTTTAATTGAAGTAAACATTAATAAAAAATGTGTCAGATAATTAAAATATTTAATTTAATTGAAAAATAATAGTAAATTACTCCTCAAATATTTTAAGTTTTTTTTATAATAATTTTTGTATAATGGTAATAAATTGTTTGGTGAGTGGCCAAAAGTATTTCAAAGTGCGATCAAAAATTATAAGATCAACATGGTTAGAAAAGAGGCATAAGAAGACTTGAAAAATAAAAACTTCTAAGAACGCATTCAATATTAAATCAAGCAAAAAAAATATGATAGAAAGCTGACAAAGAAAATAAATTTGAATAATCTTTAAAACTATAAAAATAATATGATTTATAAAAAGCCAAGGCCTATAAGTGATGTGAAAGAATTTCCTAATGCTCTTTATCGTCATTTGACTGTGTATATAATGCTTAATACTTTGCTCCCAAGAGGAGTCATAGTGAGAAAGAGGATAAATCAAAAATTGATCATGGTCACGACTCTCACGTCGTCAATTGAGACATCAAGCGGTCTTATGGGACTATAAAATAATCTCAGGTGGACTTTGGTGTTGAAGTGCGTGGATAATTTGCTCGTCATGTTCATGTCATCGCTCAATGTTCACAAGAATCACCTACTTTCCTTCATCTCTTGAAACTGATCAGTGAGAAGTCAGCAGAGCAAATACCTTGCCAAAGCCTGGACTAACATAAGAAAAGTCTTTGCACTTTTTACTTCATTGCTTAATTTGAAACTTTTATGCCCTGTCATCAGAAAAAAAGGCACCTGAAGACATGACTTCATTTTGAGATCAGTGATCTTTTTGGCATGAGACTGTTGTAAGAATTTAACATTGCTTAATCGATATGCAATCACCCCATTAGCAAAAATGCCTGTGCAAAAAAAAAATGCAATAATATTCAGCTCCAACTCATTTTCATGGTGAGAATAATAATTACATGCTAAAACGATGGAAATTGTGCACAAAGTGGCCAATATACGTGGGATTTTATTCCTTTTTGCGATAGTGATACATGATTGAAGAAGGTTAAATGGACATTGGTGAAAGAATTAGATAGGGGCTGGGAGGTATTTATTCAATCGCTATATTTTCATCTTTAACCCAATGAAAAAAAAAACAAAATATGAGGCTGCACGGTTCTCCATAACATTAATAACTTGGTATGCCGCCTTTTTTCGCAACACTCCGCACTGTTCAGGACGATGTGCAGAAAATGTGCTTTAATGGGTAAGTTATGATCGAATATATTGCAGACTGGCGACTCTTAATTGCTGGAATTTCATAATTAATAAACAAATTTAATTTAACGGCGATCAACACCAAACAGGCGACTCTCTCAAATAAATCACTGTCCATGTTAATAAATCGCCATTCATTACGCAGATTAGAGGAAAACATGGTCTTTTTCTCTGCCCCTTTTCTCCCCATACCATCTTACTATTTCTCACTTGTCCAAAACACAGGAGATCCTGCTGGTCAATACCCCAATTCTCCCAACATTTTAACAATCTAATATCTCTAATCTCTTTTCAAATGTCGAATTACTACAGTGACTAATTGAAAAGCTATTTTTTTTGTCCTCAGCATGAAACTGGTAAAGATAAATTGTCCTCATTAATTTTTGGAAAGTGGTAGAATGTATGAATTTTTGCAAAATAGTATTTAAATGTAACGATCGACTGAGTATTAAGTCACATCTTAACATTAAGAGGCTAACTCAGTATAAAGGCTCATCTAAACGCCCAAATGACTGCAAAACATCAATTGAATTAACCGTCATTCCACAGAGGATCACCGTGAGTCAACGCATGAATATTCACAAAAAATGTGTAATTTAAATCGACAAGAATGGGAATACGACATGTTAAATATTCTTAGCGAAAATATATGAACCCCAAGAAAATCATCACAAAACAATTAAGGTCAATGCTTAATTTTATGACTAATTGATTAAATACGTGGTGATCTCTTTACTAGAAAATTTATTGTTTCTCTTTGTTTTGCTATCGTCACCGCGCACAGTCAATCGGGAAAAATGAAAATTAGTAAGTAGGTAAGAGACGACTGTAAATTATTGTAGATACTTTTTTTTATCAACTTTTTGCATCGCATTGTTCGACAGTATATTGACGCAAATTCTACAGAAACCCATCAATCCTAAATAACATTGTTAAATTATGGCACAAAAACACCAATCTTTTCCAAAAAGAACCAATCGACACATTATTTTGATTAATGGATACATATAGAAGAAATAATTCATGCAAAAATAACCTTTGAGCATTAGAAGTGCAAAACACTACAGATGATTTTACTCAATCATGTGATTTTCAAAATGAAAAAAAAAAACACAGAATTTGGTCTATCAATTAGAAAGATCATGGATCATCTGCCACAACAAAAAAAATCCATTAAATTGAGACAATATTTAAGATGAGTGGAAAACGACACGCTTCGTTCATCCAATCTTGGAAGCATATTAAAGTCCCATCGTAACTCAATTTGTCATAGAACTTTCAAAGAGTGGAATGACGCAAATGAAGACCATGAACACTAAAGAGCAAACTGTTTGCCGTCAGAATCACCTTCCTCACACCACACCTAAATAAATTTCACCTCGTCAACCTGCCACGATTCCAATTGATAAAGTACCAAATGGCCAAAGGGGAGAACATCTTGACTAAGAAAGAGCTCAAAAGAACCATGTTGAGTCGTTAACATCAGGAAATATTCACTCATTATTATACATCATGGAATATTTTAAATCTCATAAGTAGTCCAAAGTGCTAAATTCCCAAATTATCGAACAAATTAGTCTCTTAATAATTTGTAAAAAACAAAATCAGTGTGAAAAAGGTAAGAAAAACAAGAGAAGCAAAAAAATGAACTAATTCAATACCATGTAAGATAACAAATTAAATTTCGAAATTCTCACAAAGACCTATATTTAACCACTTAAACCACAATAGATTCCTTCTTAAGAAAATATTACATATAAGTATATACCAAAAAGAGTTGATTAAGAAATTTTCCATAAGAGTTTTGCTCTCCATAAGAATTTCTTTCAATTGTGTTTATCACATGGTGTATAAAAAGTGCAATTTACCACATGTTTAGCGATTTATGGAGCTCAATATCACTTGGCAGAATACACAGCTCCAACTGCATGACGATATTTCCATGCCACTCAGAAAGTATCATGAAGATAAGAAATCACTGTTGAATTTTCATCAACTGATAAGGTGCTGTCTTGTATTGTTTTCCATGAGACTTTAGTGTAAATTTACGTACAACGCTTTAAGCTCTCTTTGCCATACGAAATATTTACCACTTTTTCCCCGGTTGACATAGAAAAAACACAGGTAGAGATCGTGCGAAGTAAAATCGTGGTAAAAATTGAAAATTAACACAAAACTGAGTTGTTATTTTGTTCTCACAGAGAGAAAATTGCTAAGCAATTTTCGCTGAAATTGCGTGAAAGAGAACATAATATTAATCATAATTTAATCATAGCCAGATGAAGATTGTAAGAACACTAATGAATTTTAAGTAGAACGGAAAAAAAGTATGAAGGTCATGTCAAATAAAAGTTAAAGTATACATGTTACATAGTGCAGACTAAAGAACATAAACAGGTAAATAACCGAAATTTTCATTCATTTTCAGTCACTTTCAATCACTTGTGTTGAATACGATCTCAGCAAATATGAAAAAAAAATATGAAAACCAATTTTCATTTCATTTTCAGTAATACTTGTATCAAATTAAAAAAAATCTAAAAAACTTATATGATATTTGCAAGACAATATCTCAAATAAAAGAATCTACTTAATAAAGATTATATTACTCGTACTTACTAAATTTATAACAAATGAATTAGTTTCACCATTTGAAGCACAAATCGAATCTCCAAAATGAGTAAAAAATTTAGCCATTTTCAATAAAAACTTTTCAAATAACAATTTTCTTCAAAGAAAAAAAGAATGGAGCAAAAACCATAACAATTTTATTCAGTCTGGCATTTTCGTTAAATGACCAAAAACATATTAACTCAGAAAAACTATCCCAGTACCTCTTTTCAAATAGTAGGAGTGTACTATGGTCAGACAATCGAATATTTTCCGCCGTATAGGGGAAAGTGCCCATGTTTTGCACGGTCCCAAGCTTTATAATGACTCAATTTTTCCTATGTTTCTGAATAAATATGACTCCACAATACTGGTAAAAATAAAAGGATCAAATTGATCCAAATTTGATCCTTTTGCAAAGGATTGATCAAATGTCAAACTTTGAATTCACATTTATCATAATAGAACATATGTTAATTTGATCCATCCTTTGCAATAGGATCAAATTTGGATCATTTTGATCCTTTTATTTTTACCAGTGAATATATTTTAAAAACCAGGACACTGTCCCCTAGTTTTCAAAATATGGGTGCAATGAGTCATATGTATATTGAAAAACATAGGAAAAATTTAGTCATTATAAAGCTTGAGACCGTGCAAAGCATGGGTACTTTCCCCTACAGGCTTCAGACTCACTGGTTAAAATAAAAGGATCAAATTGATCCAAATTTGATCATTTTTCAAAGGATGGATCAAATTTGGATCATTTTGATCTTTTTATTTTTACTAGTGTTTAAGGTTTATTTAATGATTCATATACAGCTTAGCTGTAACTTTTTAAATGAAGAAATTTTTGGGAAAATATTACTTAGAGTTCTATATAATAATTGTAATTAATCTATCAGACTTAAAAAAACACTGCAAATTTAGAAATTCAAAATTTTCAGGAACTGGGCTAAGCCTCCGATTTGAAGACTGAAGTACTCTAAAATATATTAAGGATAAACTCGGTTTTATCTGAATTTAAGAGTCTATAAATTTTCAATTTATAAATGAATTGAAAATAAAGAAAGTAAATAAATGCAAAATTAAATGATTTGTTATGTATATTGGCTACCATTGATGTAAATTCAAGGGCCAAGCATAGGAAACCTACATAATAATGTGAACTTACCCCACTTTTTGAGAAAAGCTCTTAAGTTCTAAACCATATATGATAGACGTTTAAAATTGATTCGTATTCTAGATTTTCAATTTTTAAGCGTCAAAAACATGTAAGCCTTTTAGCTAAAAAAAACTTTGCCAAAAACTAACCTTAGTTGAAAATATAAAAACATCTGTAAGTTGTCCTGTAGATGAAGGTGATTGCATTGCAGGGGTGACTTTGCACCCCTGGTATTCTCAAGCTTTGCTTTAATTCTAGAACTCATGGATGGCCCAATGACTATAAGCGCACTTGTGAATGGTCTATGTCTATAAAGACGATTCCTAAATGCTATGATTAAAGCAAAGTTTACGTCAGGGGTGCAAGTCATCCAAATCTACGGTCTTTATTTTTTTTAAAGATGATAGTGAGAAGCTCTTAAACTCTTAATATTGAAAATTTAGATTTGATCTTATATATGTAATGTCAGTAGCAAGGGCATCTCGACATTCATTTTTCCATACGTTTTTGCATAGAGGTTACTGAAGACTAATGGCAAGTTTTTTACAAATAATACAAGAACTACGAACAAATTTGTTTAAGTCGAAGTGCAATATCTGCAAAATTTTTACAAGGAAACGTGAAAAATAGTATCACTTTTTATTAGTTTTGATGGGCCATTGGTCAGTAGGCTTTAATTTATAAAAAAGATTTTAACAATAAATATTTCATTTTAATATTTTATTTATATGGCGCAATTGGTAAGAGTGTCAGTTAACCTTTAGGCAGAGCGATCTTTGACTCCGAATCTCACATTTTCATAAAAATGCACCGTCTTAGCTAAAAAAAAAACTCCGAAACACGGAAGAAGCATCCGCATTGCGAGAAGGAGCTCCAGGGCAGTCTAACATGAATTTAGTAGGATTTTTCCAGCATGGGACAAGTATACGACATTGCAACATGATTAATTGATTATGTGATATCAAATATCTAGATACAATTCATAATAATAAATAATAAATATATTATTTTAAATATTTTAAAGACTTCTAAATCTTAAAATTGTAAGGAAAGTGAACCATATATGATTCTCGTATAAGATCCCATTCCACATGCTTCCTACGGTGATTGCAAGCTGATACAAAATTTAAATAATATGAAAATATCATATCTAAAATTTATAGTGGTATCTCTCGAAAACAGCTTAATATATTATCAACACTGAGTGAGAGGATAATTGAAGAGATTTCAAATAGGTCTATATTCTTTACAACTTAATAAGGCTTAAAGAATGTTGATTAATCTGCCTCAATCTCTCGAGATTAAAATTTAAATCAGTAAGAGAAATAGTAATTGAAATTGTACTGGAATATGAATTTATATACAAAATAAAATAAATGAATAAATAGCAAATGGATAAAGTTAACAAATTCACAATTTTACCGTTATGACAAATTTTGGGAATTTATAAAATATCAAATATAGTAAATTTTGTCAGTTGAGTAAAATAACTTAATTTAGAACCTGAGTTAATTAGATTGCTTTTTCTTTCAATTTGTAATTGGAATACAGAATTTTTCCTTAATAAACACAGCACTAAATTTTTATTTATGTAGGTTATTTATGTAATAAACTTATTATTCGGTTTTTATGCTTCAGATAAATAAAAAATTCATTCATAGGCTTGAATAAGAAATTCCTAATTAAAGCAGGTACTAAATTAGGCTATTTTACTATAAAAAAAAACAGCTAATATGTTTTATTTTACCTTAACAAATAGTGTGCATTCGACAATAAAAAAAAGTTTCTAAAACAATATGACTATTTCTCTTCATGCTTCTTTGATACAAAAAACAAATAATAAAATGAAGCACAACATTCTAAAGAGGAACAATAGCTTCCCATATGCAAGATTTCTCATAATGCATTATATTTTCTTGTATAGGGAGAAATAGGCCGTCTTTGAATCGGGGCACTTTTAAAATTTTAGCTTTTTTTCTACTACTATTTTTAAATGGAAATAAACTTTATCATAATGCAAATTAGTTTCACAATTTGTTTGTGAATCTAAATAAGAAAAAAATCCAAGGATAAGGCTGATCCTCAAGAAAATTTAGCCTGCAAAATGTTACAGTAGAAATTTCTCCCAAACTGTAATACACTGAGGGCTTAGGATCATTGACTAGAAATTCTTTGCATAAATTCCCTTTACTTAATGCTTTACTGCTAAATCTTACAGGATAAATATTCTCGAGAATCAGCCTGAATCTATTTAGGCCCTAAGGATGTGGTGGTAAGGGTGGTAATTAATACCAAATCCTGTTCAATTTAAATGCAATTATGCAATCTGGATAAGATTTATGCTCAACGCACAATAACTTTTGTTTTGTAAACATATTTTTAAGATTTCAGTGAGAGTGAATGAAAGCTTGATCTAGTCATCTCGCTCACTCTCACAGGAAATTTTGAAAACATATTTACAAACAAAAGTTATTGTGCGCTAGGCATTAAACGAGTACATGACTTTTAAGGATAATAAATTTAAATATAGGAGCCAATAGCCAAGAAAAATTAGTAGAACGTAAATTAAGTTAAATATACCTCAAAAACATTTCAAAAATGTGCCTTAAAAAACTTTTGATTATCAACATTTGATGATGGTCGATGTTTTATTTATCTATTTCAATACACATTGTCGGTCCAGTGAGCCTCGGTGTAATGCTTTAATCCAAAATTACCACTAAACCTACCAAGACCTGGTCAAATTGATGGGTTATGAACTTATTAAAATTAGGACAAATTTAAACGGTACAATGTCACTATCAAACTTAATGAATTACTTTAAATATGCATGTAATATATTTTTCAGTGTTTAAATTTTAATTTTTTCCTCTTTTCCGAGAAAAAATTGTTGAGTATCCTACCCATCCTAAACTACCATGGTCTGTTATTTGATCAAGCGTGCTAGGAAAAACGACCAAAAACGGTCGGTAGGTTTAGTGTTAAAATACACAAATTTCCAGAGCTATCGACACTGTATCGTGGATTCTTTAGTGATTCTTATTAAGTTCTCATTATTAAATAAACTCCCACCAATTTTCCAATCAAAAAGATCCAAAGGAATAAATTAAGAAAGAACTACTGAAGAAGACATGATATTGTGTCAAAAGCTCTGGAATCTTTTGTGTTTTAATTTTGGAATAAAGCACAAGACAGACTCTCATCGAAAGGATAATTTGTTCTGAAATAACGGAATTGAAAAAAGAACTTCAGCTGCTTGGAACTGCTCCACCCTCTCCTAATGCAAGGAAATGTTTATTGATCTAAATCTAAAGGAAATTTAAACGGTCGAGATACTTGCATCATACAGCAAGCGCTCACCCCCTTGTAGAGGAAAATGCCCATGCTTCAAACGATTTCAAGCTTCCTAACGACTACATTTTTTCCATATTTCTCAATAAATGTGATTCATCGCATAAATCCCATTTTAAAAACTAAGAGGACAGTGCCCAGTTACGTTTAGTCATTACGAAGCTTGTCATCATACGAAACATAGGCACCTTCCCCTATACTTGAGCAATATGCTGTAAAGACGAAATATTTTCCTCAAGAAAATATCCAATAAAAAAATATTAATCGAATTATTCAGATACTGAAGCATTTCGTTGTTTTTATACTTCACAATTGCAAGCAGTTTCACAAGAGAGTAAATATTGTGAGATATTCAATAAATTTCTACTATTTACCTACGAATTACTAAATAATATTACTCACATATCTGTATTTACTTTGCACCGTGGAATGTACATGCGGTGGCGCGAGAGAAAAACACCCATTTAAATACATTTAATGATTATTTTACCTATGCCTAATTGTTAATTACGTAAATGGTGCGAGGAAGCACCACAGTCGGGAAAGTCACATTTTATATTTGCATCAAAACAGGGTGTTTGTGGATATTGTGATAAAAAATTTTTAAGACATCTGTTTCTGCCATTTTTTTTTGGATTTCCCAATGATACCAAGGGGAACATTAAGAAGTCTGAGTGGAAAATATTGGTAAATTGCGATGGTACTATGTCCATGTGAAAAGCGAATGGTATGGACTTTAGCGGAAAATTGAACCTCATTTAATTTCTGGTTGTCGTGTGTTTAGCAAAGCGAGACCGAATGACGTCAATGCCTTATTCAAAATTCATCTAACAATCTCGCGGGAGCACTTGAACAGAAACGTTATCCCACATTTTCACTGTGGAGGCTGCTGGTCGACAGAATTGATGGGCCCAGAAGAGAGCATAAAAAGTGATCACAAGAGGAGGTGGATGCCTCAATGGGAAACATACTGATTATCGCGATCACGGCAAATTTATGCGAAGATAGAAAAGAGCCCTCCTCCCGCGCAAACGGCATCTAACAAAAGACTTCTTTGATAATTTGGTTGGAGTGAGAGACTTATTCCAATTTTACCACACAGCTCACACACATTCACTATATAATAAACCAGTTATTTTGCACACATCGAGGAAGGGTTAATGGACAGAAAACAATAGAAGATATTCTCACTCATCTCTCTTCCTGCGGGAATATATCATTCACAATACTACCGAGATAGCCATCATATTCCGGGAAATAAAATCTGAGAGGATTTTGGAGAGGAGAAAACATGAAAAATTTCAAACAGAATCAAATCCACAGGTTTTGTTTTTTTGTAAAATTATATTTTATTTCAAAAAATCATTTTTTATTATTTATTATTTTTATAATCTCAAATCACACTTTTGCCCATAAGAAACATCTTTTTCTTTATATTTCTGTTTTGCAAAATACATTTTTTTTTATCTTTTTTTAATATTGTAAATAAAATAACATATTATTATTTCTTATACATTTTCTTTTTAATGCTAAAACCTTCTTCTTTCATGTTATACCACACTAAAAGAATATGACCGTGTGATCGGGTACCATTGGCAATCACATTGACAATAATAATTCCTCGTTGTCACCAAATGATACTGCAAATTCTCACACATTTTGCATCAATCGACATTAATAATTAATTATAAAGTGAAGGAATTTTATGAAATCACCATTTTTCATGGTTTGATTCGCTAATAATTTTTCATGTTTAATTCTCTATAAATCGTATAAAAAAAAAATTTCGTGCTCTTTACACATTGCCTTTCTTTTCATTTGAATTTCGTATTTAATAAATTTCTAAAAAAAAATTAAATATTACAAATTTAGTTGAATTTCTATTTGAATGAATGATGGAATAATGCATATTTTTCACATTTTCTAATGTGAAAATCGTGTATGATATTCCTTTTGTGACCACTCAAGTTGAACATCATACTAAATTCATACTGAAATTTACGATTTAATACTCACGTACAGATTGAGGCAATTGATTTGTTGAAAAAAAATTCACTAAAATATTCAGTTGGATTTGCAACGAAGTAAGAGCAAAATAAGAAGTATCAGTCAATTAGTTCTTTTTTCGATTAGACCAATTTCATTTTACCAAAGAACAATTTTAAGCAATAGGAAACGACAATTTTTAAAATAATGGGAGTTTCTTTGTTTCCTATTTATAATGCAATAACAGGAATCTAAGGGCTTTGACAGACCTACGGCTTAAACCGAGAGATGAGTTAACGTAATTATATTCAAAATAATAATTAGACTACATTTCCATCACTTTCTAACTAAACCTTCTCTCGACTTAAGCAGAGAAACGGCTTATAGTTAGTTTGAAACTGATGGGAATTCGGTTTAATCATTATTTTGATTATAATAACAGTAAGCCGTCTCACGGCTTAAATCGTAAGTGTGTCTAGGGCACTAATTTCCAAAATTTATCAAACGTAATGTTACATTTTTCAATGAAACAAATCAACTGCTTCACACTGTACAAACAAATTTATTTGATTTATTTAAATTAACATAGCAAAGAATAAAGATTTAGCATAAAGTTTGTGAATGATTTCATGCAAAAACATTTTTTTTTCGTTTACCATTATTGCTATTTGAATTTCATGTCTTTTACTTTACATTTCAAAAAAGAAAATTTCCCTTTCCCAAATCACTACAATTTTTTGTCATAATTCACCTCAAATACTGCTGCCGTATAAAATATTCTATGATCTTCCTTTAAAGATTATCTTTTTTTTTTAAATTCATGAGAAAATGAAGATTTTTTAAATGAGATTGATGGTGATAAATCTTTTGATTTTACAATTTATCTTCCTGCGAAAAAAGAATAGCACAAAAAAAATCATGAGACCTCACATTATTAATGGGAGTCTGCAAATAAGGAAATAGCATCAAGTTGTGTCTCAATTGCAAATTAGCGCGAGCTGGAGGAGACAATGGGGACTTGACGTCAGAGTGCAGCGAATTTGTGATCTCTTCGTGGATGGTGTTTGCGTGGCAGAGGCGATCAAGGAAAGCGACATGATCGCGTGGGTGCGGATGAAAAGTGGTACTCATGATCAATTGAGACAGTCAATCTGGATGCGTGGGGTAAAAAAAATCAGAATCCCCCACGCAGGATGATGGGGAAAATTCTAATATATACTGAACTCTCTCTTTCTCACGTCCCTTTTTCTTAATCTTTTTTTTTTTTTAATAATTTTCTTTTTTAGGGAATTCACTTATGTACTATCGTTGCCACTCACCTTCTTGTGATCACGCTTTGTTGCCCGAAAGGTATCCTCCTCATCTCCACTGACGGTGGAGCATGTGGAACAGTCAGAGATTTTGCGTTCAGGCATCATAAGACCCCCACTGCCATAGGTGTATTCACATCCATCGAGGGTGCTAATGTGACTGCCGCAGTAGTTGAGATTGCTGCATGATGAGGCGGCACTCACATCCGAAAAACCATCCCCATCGGCACCCATGCCATCACCACTGCTGCGTCGTCTCTGCTGTCGCCGGAAATACTCAATCTCCTCCAGAGTTATGCCACACATGATGTCGTCCGAGTAGTCTGATACCACCACAGAGGGTGTCCTAACATATCGCACAGTGTGCCCATCATCAGCATCACTGAGAAAACTCTGGGCTGATTCACGTCGAGAGATGGATGCCTCTGTGGTGGCATCATCAGCTCCAGTGGTGGGAATTTCAATAACTTGTGCCTCCAGAATCATCTTACTGGGCACATTATGAGCCGGAGTATCAGTAGACACAGCGACGGCGGGATTTTCGCAACAATTGAGGAATGCAGGTTCTGCAAGTGGCAACAATGCCGGTCGAAGGGGAATGTCCGTCACGGTTAATGTCATTCGTCTCACCGTGCTCACTGGTGGCTCATGATCATCCTCGAGACCAAGTGCAGAATCTGAACTCGATGATCGCACAACTTTATCACGCCTCTTGCCACGTCCCTTAATTTCATCATCATCACTGGAATAGGGACTCTGATGTGTCGAGCATCCTTCATCGGAGAAAGGACTCCGATTGAGTGTACCACGTTCACATGTCTCAACATCAATCTCCTTGGTGGTTGCCTCAGTTTTTTTGGCACTTTGCAAAAGTACTTCTGGACTCATCTCTTCTTCCCTCTTGTGAATCATTGCTGTATAGAGTTGAATGAGACGCTCAACACATGGATACTTTGGATGATCACCAGAATTTTCTTCGTCAATAGCACTGGGAAAATCTCTTCGATAGACTACAGTCTTTCTCTGACGACGACTGGATGCCGTATCACTACTTAGTTCACTGTCAGTCTCTGTAGTTCTGCTGACTTTCTGGTGCTCCACACTTTCACCAGTGCTGACTGTTCTCCGGCAACTAACGCGCACATCCACTGCCTTCCCGTGACTACGACCAACTGCCTTATCTGCCCCACTGTCGAACTCCACCAGTCGACGAGGCTGCCGGCACTGACGCGCTTCAGCCCACATGTGCACATCACCGTGTGTCACAGACGATCCTCCCACACCCGCCGTCGCCCCAGATCTACTGGGGCCCTGCGCCCAGATACTCGTTGACGTCAATCCACTGCACAGCTCATTGGCGGTCATTTCGTCGCCACACCACTGAGCCTCACACTCATCCGACTCTCTGATGGGCAATTCACTCCCGGAGATGGACACTCGACGTTGGATCGTAGTGCTGGAGGGAACACAATATATACACCCTTGTACAGAAAACCCCAAAATATGCCATACGATTGGAATTATTATAAAAATGAATTTCCCTTTGAAATTTAAATTGATCCTTTTTAATTATTAGATTTATTACACAAATTTCAGAATTCTTAAAAGAAACACATTTTTTTAGAGGTAAAATTACATTTTTTTTAAGATTCAACCCATTCAAGATAATTGTGTCCATTCGTTCCGGTATTTAAAATTCTATTTAGTACCGTGTTACATTTAGTGAGATCTTGTGAGATAATCTCTGAAAATTACACCTAAAATAGTTCTCTAAATAAAAGAAATGATAATGAAAATCTAAAAATAGTGGTATCTAATTGATTTTGATGGGAAATCCATTTGAAGATCATTCACAGTATATTGTGATACCCGTGATCAATAAATGAATAACACGCTGCGATGATGATCAATTTTTTTTCCCCAATTTTATTCTAACGTCACAGTTCCTGTAAGTCTTTGCGATTGATATCGGCACAATATATTTCTTCTTTGTTCCTTCCAAATCACTCATCGTTATTTTTTACGTCTTCTCTTCTTGTAGATCGCATTGAAAAAACCAGGTGATTTTTTATTATGCTATTTTTGGGGAGGTTTGGAGTTTGGATTGTGGGGAATTAACGCAAGTTGTGGCTTCGTCGCCGTATGGAATCTCTTTTTTTTTGTACGTGTATATTCACTAGCTAAAAGAGTATCAGGAAAAATGGGCAAAACAGCTTTAAAAAAAGCCTTCACACTCTTCCCCTTGTTATGTTTACAATAAACAACAACACACTCACATTGAAGCGATCATCATAAGAATTGCAAATTAAACTACTTTGACCCATTATTGTGGCTATATAAGCCTGGATGGAAATATCTAGCTCACCTGTGATTCTTCACTTTTGCTCGAATTAGCAATTCGCGGAGATTATTCGTGTCAGTGGACAATGATCGTTGAGGATGATTATGTATATTCTTTGACTGGCCACTTCTTCTCATATTTCCACGAGGATCATGATCAATCTGCAAGAGACAAAACAGAAATTAAGTTTGTTTCACAAGGCATCAAATTAACTCTATCGTGCAATTCTCATGTTTGGAAATCACCATAAGTTCCCAAGAATTTTCCTCGAAACTGATTGCATATGCAATATGATCTTTGGTAATTCAATCATTTTGCACCTGATTAAATTTAATATACATATACATCACTTTCTCAGGTAACAATCAGAGATACGATCGAAACGGGATTTATCTCAGCATGTAATTTTGTTATTGTTGTTGTTGTGACAAAAAAAATAGTTTCTTGTGCGTCAGAATATAATTTATCAAGATTTTATGATAGAGTAAATGCCGAGTAAATAAAAAAGTATAGCATAAAAAAAATTATTTCCACTTGCTGTCATGGGATGTGGGTCAATGTTTCGCTAAATGCACACAAGTCAGTGTCGTTCAAGGCTCCCCTTACACTCATTGGAAGCTCACCATCGATGTACACGGTGAGAATAAAGCAAGAAAAAAGCATTAAAGGGACAGATAATCCTAACCGGCTTATGTAGGTGAGATTCTTAACGTGAGCTAACTCGGAGTGCATGCAAATTCGATTTGGAGCTGAAGTTGGGAGACGCCATTCAGTTATCTTGAATCAAATTCGTGAAATTATACAAATTTTGTATTTAAACCAAAATATCAAGAATTTGGATGAACTGACAGAAAAGTGTTATATGGGTGAAATGTAGACCATGAAATTTTGTTCTCTATAATTTTGCCGTAGAACTTGAACTCATCGATTACTCAGAAGCCAAGATAAGCGAGGTTTTTTGTTTCTTAACTCGTTTTTTCATCCAGAATGCCCCAAGTAGTCATTTGTTGAACTTCAACTATATCAAAGAATTGTTGTATTTTGTGGGACTTTCCATTTAAAACCATATTTTAAGTGTCTTGGTGGAGTAGAGGCAGTCAAATTGGCATCTGAGTGATTTCAAAGCGTTATTATTGGAAAAATCAATTTTTTCACACTTAAACGGCAAAATCGGAGTGATAGCGTAGTCTGAGTGGAAAATGATGTATGGACGAAATATAGAGACAAATGTCCTCTACAATTATGTCGCAGTAATCATCAAAATCGGTTTAGCGACAGTCGAGATAATTGAGGTTATGTGATATTGAAATTGGTTTTTCGACTGTGGCGCCCCTGGTGTTGGTCCCACGAAGTTCAAATATTCTAGAAAGTTGTAGCATTTGGTGAGATCTTTCGTTTAAGCCCTCATTCATCAAAATCGGTCACATAGAACCGGAGATATGATTTTTTGAATTTCGTGAACTTTGACCCCTCATATCTCCGGTTCTATTGAAACCACAGCGCACATACGCACCATTTTGGAAACGTCCTAGACTGGACTACAACATACTAAAATTTCATTAACTTGCACAATGCCGTTTTTGAGAAAAGTGACTTTGAATTTCGATGAATTTTGACGCTATCACAGCGCCACCTGTGGTGACTTTTTGAACTTCCATCTGAAAGTGCTTATTGAGACGAAACCAAAAAGGTAAAATTTAGGTCGCTATGTTAGTTAGAACCGGAGATAGAGGCCGGTCAATGTTCGAACTTTGACCCCTTATAGCTCGGGTCAGGGGTTATTGATCGACTTAAGGTTTTTTTTGTTTGATAGGTATAATCAACGGCTACAACATACTAAAATTTCAGCCCGATGCACAATGGAATTTTTGAGTTATTTAACTTTTAAGATTTAAAAATTTTCTTTTTAATAATAGCGCCCCTAGCGGTGGTTTTATGAACTTGCGATGTTAGAAGGGGAAGTGGCATTTCACGAGAGCTTTCCAAAAAGCCCTCACTTTTTAAATTCTGACAATTAGAACCGGAGTTATGGCCATTTTAAGAAATTTTTTTTGGACCCTTATAGCTCGGGTCAGGGGGGTCGAGGGACCTTAAGTTTGGTATTGATGGAAAGCTCTAAGGCCCAGCTATAACATACTAAAATTTGAGCCCGCTCGATGCCATAGGGGCGGAGCTATTGAGAAAACAAAAAAAGGGGGGTCTTCAAAATGGCGGAAGGAGGGGTGGGGGGTGGGGGGTCAATGCACCAAGTTGCAATTTTCACCCGATATATAACCTTTGCCGAAAACCGCAAGTCGATATCTTTTTTAGTTTAGGAGCTATTAAGCTCCAAAGAGCGGCCGGCCGGCCGGCCGGCCGGCCAGCCGGCCGGCCGGCCGGGAACGTAAAATAGCCACATATATATTCGTGATCAGGAAGTGGCGAAACACATTTTGGCCAAGTTTGAGGTCGATCGGACGACATGAAATTTTGTTAGGATTATAGTAGGTGAGATTGTTAAGAATCTCACCTAATATAGAAACATATATCGTGAGGTACATTTGTCACTTGACTCTCTTTGCTAATATACATTTTATTTGCCAATCCCACAACCGCAATGCAAACGATGCAAACCATATTACAATTTGGAGTTGTACAGACAGTGCGAGAGATCGTGATGATTGCTCATGGTGAAGAGTAGAGAATCGTGAAGTAGGTGTTAAGTAATAAATTAAATAATCACTCTTTTTCTCCAATAACATGTCTGTCCATATAATCCATATGAATAGACGCGTTATACAAATAAATTTTTGCGCCACTTTTTTCCTTCTTCTCCAATATATTGTTCACAACATTCACATATATCCAATTCATCATCTCCTTTTTGACTACTCCTATATCGTACAATCTTTGTTGAAAAATAAAATCGTCTCAAATCATAATATTGTGATCCTTGATTCTTTAGAGAAAAATTATTTAACAGAAACCGCATTTGTTAGGGGAATGTTGGCATAGTTCGCACAGAGTGAACCTTCAAACAACGCAACTTTTCTCTTCGTTTGCGAAGAGCTAGTTCGTCATTTCTTAGCCATAAGTTAGATCATTATTAAGCTCATGAAACGGGATAAGAAATGTTAGGTCAGCTCTTTGGAAACAAAGAGAAAATTCGCATCGTTTGAAGGTTCACTCTGTGCGAACCATGCCTACATTCCCCTAATAATTGAAATAACTAATTTTATTTAAAAACTTTAAAAAACAAATTTTTGAATTGATTTTTTTTAATTAATGACTCAATGGTGATCTATTCTGGAACATGTTATAATTTTTTCTTTAATCACCAAAATAGGATTATCATTTTTACAATTTGTGACTGACGAAAAAAATGTAAAAAATATAATTTAGTAAATATAAAAAAATCTTAGTAAATAACCAAGAGAAAAATTTAGTAAAAAAAGGAATGAAAATGAAAAAAGAGCTAAAGTTCAGCCAGGAAAAATTTTGGGATGGTAGGGGAAACCGGGATACCATTAGCCAGGGGTAGAATTACTCAATGGATTTTTTTCGTGAGCAAAGTATATTTTTTAATGTAAAGTAGGAACACATCTCCATATTCCCAGAAATATTTACAAGTCTGATCCTGTTATCCTATAATTTAGTAGCATTTTTATAAAATGAGTATAAAATTGTAATTTTGATGTTACATTTTTTGGCCCAGCATTTGGTTTTCTTTTTTATATAAAATGATAACCATTAATAAACACTGAAATAGCCCTCGGGGCAGATGTAGCCACTCTTCCATAGCAGACTAAAATTACCAATGAATTTTTATTAATACATGGATAATTCTTCGATAAAATAGTACTATTTCAAGCAATATTGCCATTTGGATGAGCAATTTGTGAAATAGGGGAAACTGGGGCACCACCAAACACGGGGTAGCACCAAACACTAATTTTTATTTCTTAACTACTTGGACTATCTCAACCATTTTTTCAGTAGACAAGCATCCCTATAGTGCCTATAAATTTCTATAGGTCTTGTCTTAAAAATCTGATTAAAAAATTGCAGTGTTTGGTACTACCCCGTGTTTGGTGGTACCCCAGTTTCCCCTAGATTTTTTCAGGATGTTTGCTTCAATTTTGCCTTTTTCCTATAAGAGAATTGCACATAATTATCCCGTAATTATCAATATAATTGATTATAAATTAATTAATATTAAATAGAAATGTGTAAGTCTTTCAGGAAAAATAAAAGAAAATTCACATTATACGAAGGCATGAACGTTCGAAGGGAGAGTACTTTCCCCTATACGGTTTTATACAGCCAATATCCTAATGCTACTTATGAAACATAAAAACATTAGACATATCTTATCATTTTCTCAACAAATCTATGGGCGAAGAAAAAGCTTCATTTGCTGGCTGAAGGTACCCCGCTTTCCCCTACCGTATTATTTCAACTATTGTTCATAAATGTTTGTAAATTCCTATTTGGGATTTATAAAACGCTCGTAAATCGTCCACTAAAAGGTTCAAAAGAGTTTGTATACCTTTTTCACAAACTTTGTTCGTAACATAATCACTTGACGAGTATTTAAAACACTTCATATTACCTCAATTGGAAAAACCTAAAATATTTTCTTTTAATGTAAAATTTATATATTCAAGTAATTATTTTTAATTATTGCCCTAGCACCTAGAAAATAAGAGCTAGGGTCTGCATTTTTTGATGACTTGTGAGGATTATGAATAGCTATCTAATAGTTAATAGAAAAGAATTTATGCTTTAAAGAAAAATGAAAAAATTACAATATTCAAAGGCTGCCGCATTCAAAGGCAGACCACTTTCCCCTACTTAGAGCAAAAAATGCTTCATTTTTCGCACTATAATTTTGAAAAAAAAATTATACATTTTGTTTTAAATTAACACCGAAAATGTTTTGCATTGACAATTTAATTTAGTGTAAAAAAAATATCTCAATTTAATTAATAAAAATAACGTAATTTTCATATTTTTCTCTTTCGAAATATGTTTTTTTTTCTGAGTTAGCTACTTGTTAATCTAAATTTTCAAAGAGTTATTTTAACTTTTTAACATTTTTTCGATTATATAATCATCCTTTTTTTCCAACGTGGTGAATCGTGCAATTTCTTGATAAAGCATTTACAATAGGTATAGAATTCCTACCCAGGCGTGTGACTTATCCTTATGTATTCATAGATACAGATACTATTCCTGTGTATAAGGATGTTTTGTTCACCGAAAAAAATGATCATCATCAAGGAGGAGATTAGGGTACAGTGCCCTATAGTCGGCCGATGGAATTATTTAATCAATTTTTTTTAACGTTTTATTGTCAATTTATATAAAAATTTCACTGATTTCTATTATTACAAATAATAGAACACATAACCCCGCCGACCAAGTTAAGGAACCGGGTTAATTTAAAGCACTTTACCTTATTATGGTAAAAATATTTACACTACTTCCCCATTAATCTTCCTGTTTCTCATATCCCATTGGTTTATTGAATGCAAATTTAAAATTAAAATTCCTATATAAAGAAAATTGACTTGGAGGTCGATCATCGAAGATCCCAAGTCGAACTTTTGCTTTCTTCTCTCATTTCTTGCAATATAAGCTTAAAATAAAATTATTATTCTATTTTCCTTTTCGAATCACAACTTAAAATAAAAGAAATACCATTTTTCAATAGCTTAAAATTAAATAAAAAAAAGTTCATTTGCTTTGAGTATAGGGGAGACCGGGGTACAATTAGCCAGGGGTAGAAATAGCATGTGGTTTTTTGCAGTATTCCATAAAATATACATTTTGCACAGTATTTTTTTTACAGGAAAGAAGGATAGGAACACGTCGTCATACTCCCTGAAATTCTTATAATTCTGATCCTGTTATCCTATTATTTAGTAGCATTTTTATAAAATGTGTATAAAATTGTAATTTGAATGCTATATTTTTTGGCTTAGTACTTGGACTTCTGAGTTGCTAGTCCAGATATTATAGTTTAACCATGTTTCTGGTTTAATAAAGTTAATTAAGAGATATTTTTCACTTAGATAATAATTTTATTTACTTTTTATATAAGATAATAAATATTGAAAGAGCCGTCGGGGCAGATGTAGTCGCTCTTCCGTGGCAGGCTAAAACTACCAATGATATTACACTATTAGGGTCAAAGGAACACCTATTGACACTTTAAGAATATATCATGCTATACTTATTGACACTTTCAGTATCGATTTAGGTTATGAAATTTGAACATCTCTTTATATAAGAAAAGGTAGATTACAGAAAAAAACATCATATTATACTTGCATTTTTACTAGATACATTAAATAAATTTCATCATTTTTACAAAAGTGTCAATAGGAGTTCCATATCGAAGTGGTATTCCTTCGACCCTACGTGGATAATTGTTAGTTGAAAAAGTACTAGAGGTAGACTGTCGCTGGTTCTTTTAAGATCGGACTACTTTTTAATTCGGGTAGCAGTTATATTTGAAAAACGTTTGTTGTCATTTTTCAAGTTTGATATCAAATGAAACAAAAATGCTCAAATTTGCCTTATGGCCTGGCCTCTACACACTAGAGAAATTTATGTCCATATTGAAGAGTTTTTCCTACACAAGCTTTTGCTTCAATTTTGCTTCAGTATGGACATAAATTTCTCTAGTGTGTAGAGGCCATTAGTTTTGATGTTATTTTGCATTATTAAGGGATTTTCATGAAATTTACAATATATAGGGTAAGTGTGCCAAATTTCGGCATAGTTGCATGCAAACGTCAAAGTCTCAAGTTTGAAATGTAATATTTTAAATACAAATTGATTTTTTTTAATTCTTTCTTCTGAAAGAATGTTGTTTGGAACCTTGTAAAGAGTTTACCGTCTTGATTTACTCTAAAATCATTCTTAATACATTATAAAATGAATAAAAATACAGACATAGCTTTGGCGCCCTATTTCGGCTACCTTCATTCTCATAGTTCTTTGACCTTAGGGAATTCTTTCAATGTCCTTTTCACGTCATCTCGTTTGTCGAAGCTACAATATTTGTTATTCTTTTGCATTGTATATACTCTAGGGTACGTAAAATCTAAAAGTTCATGGAAATTCGAGGAACAAAAAAGGTGGCCGAAATTGCAAGCTGGCCGGAATTTGGCACACTTACCCTATATGAATACAGGGGCATGACGTTTCCTATGTTTCCCATATATTTCTAGCGTGCCGAAAAAACTCTGGAGTTTATTCGATGTTTTCTGTCAATGTGGAATGAATTAGCAAAAAATACAAATACAAAATAAAAGCCAATTTAATATGGAATGGGCAACCGAAAACCCCAAATTGGCAACCTACGTAGTTTCGAAGATATCTCGTGAAATGTGTACGAAAACACGAAAAAATTGACACTAAAAATGGTCGAGTATGTAAACCAGAGGTGTGCAAGAAACCGTTGAAACCGAATTAACGTCAAATGAAACATGTATGTCAATGGTCAAAACGCTACTATAACAAACTTATTTTGACGTTAATTCGGTTTCAACGGTTTCTTGCACACCTCTGATGTAAACTCAATACGTGAATGCAAATGAATAAAAACACGTTTGTCGCCTGAATTTCTCTCTAATGCGTTTGACATTTCGGTTCCAAATGCCCAAATTTGAGAAAGTCTACTGTATTGATATTCTTTGTAATATTGCCATTTGGAGCTGATATTTGTCAAATATATTTTTTTCAGAATGTTTCAACAAATTTGACTCAATTATAAAAATTGCATAAAAAATTTGGCTAAAGCCATTTCCTTAAGATTTAAGTGACATATTTAACATCAAGGGGCTTCAGTGTATCATGTGAAATAATATTTGGTATGCCCAGTTAAAAATATCGTCTTCAAAAATGATGGCAATACCTCAAAATTGACTATACCCCGGCCAGGACACATGTAACCAAGATTATAGTATCTAGCAAAAGTTAGGAATTTTAGAACTTTGAACTAGACTGGTTCATAAAGCCACTATCCTAATGCTAGGGGGAAGTGGGGCTACTTTGAGCTGAGGGGCTAGATTGTTATACGACTTTTTCGCCTATTTATAAATTAAGCTGGTTCTTACAATTTACTTTATTTAGATCCACAATTACTTTCTCTATCCAAATTACATCATGTTTAAGTCCAGTTTGCATTAGTAATATGCGAAAAAATCGTATAACAATGTAGCCCCACAGCTCAAAGTAGCCCCACTTCACCCTACTTATGAAACATAAAAACATTAGACAAATATTATCATTTTCTCAACAAATTTATGGGCGAAGAAAAAGCTTCATTTGCTGGCTAAATGTACCGCGGTTGCCCCTACTGGTTGAAAAATATTCTAATGACCGTAGTAGAGGAAAGTGGGGCACCTTTGGATTGGGGCAGCTTTAAAATTGGGCACTTTTGTCCTATTTTTAAATGGAACTGCAACTACACCTTAGGGGAGACTGGGGCAAAAAGTCACAAAACGGATATTTTTGTTTTTTTACAAGCTACCCGAGCACGTCCAAAATTTCTAATTAGCACAGTTTTATAGGAAATTTACCGCTCTACAACTCGGTGAAAGTCATTTTCTTCTATTTTGTAAGGAAATATATTTATCGAGCCGTTTTCTAAAAGGTAATTTTGTGATCATTCTCAAAAATGCTGGGCAAATAGTATCAGACATAAGAAACTATCACATTTTGATTCGGTTTATTACGGGATTCCCTAAATTTAAGTAAAATACCTAGATTACATATTTTCATAGGAAATTTATTCTTCTACAGCTACACCTTTGTAAAACACCGTTTTCTCTATCTGAGCGAGAAAAGCGAATTTTAAGCTATTTTCGCTTAAAATTCGCTTATTTGGGACATCAGAAACTGTTTCGGTTATTGTTACTTTTTGCTCCACGGCTTTTGTTACTTTTTACCCCAAGTGGCAATTTTTAATAAAAGGATTTCTGGAGAAAAGAATCTTTGTAAAATTCTAAAATAGATAGCGGATTCGTATTCAAAGAATATTTAGATAATTTGGCAAATATTCACCAGTGCATCAAATTTAATATAAGTAGCTCATAATTGATATCTTCTGCACGGAAAATATTTCAAAAATAGGGCTAAAAATTTCGATATTTTTTATTTTCTAAATTCCTTGTTCGAATTCTAAGAAACTTATGGCATTGAAGAAGGTCTATAGAGGCTATCTATGGAAAAAATTTTAAGCCGCTACTTATTTATCTTGGAAGATATTGAATTTTAAAAATTTCGATTTGTGACTTTTTGCCCCAGTCTCCCCTATAGTGTGATACAATTTAGTTCTATAAACCAATTTTGCAGCTAAATAATATTAAAATAAACCACAATTCGTTTGGTGCCCCACTTACACTTAAAGTGATTTTTAAAATTATTCTGTTAAAAGAATTAGTCGTGTAATCATTCTAAATTTGGTATAGAAGAAAACACGTTTAACTTTTTGCAGTATCATTTCTAAGAAAAGAAACAAATTTAGAATACTCAGTTGGAGCAATAAATGAACCATAATAGCCTGCCAGGCATAATAAAAAAAAAATTTTTGATGAGAATCAGAAACCATAGGCTCTCGGTAAACAAACTTTATAGCTGTCTATGCTGAATATTTTGACTGATAAAACATCATAATTAAAAAGAACTCTTGAATAGCTTTTTTTCAATGAGTGTAAGAGATCTCTTCACGTGGAAATAGAGAGGATCAATTGCTAAGAGGATCACTCTATACTGGAGATCTCGTCAATGTCAATGGCGTAAGTTGATACAAAAATTATTTATTACTATAGAAATAAAAGATAAATAGACAAATATTACGCGACTTACAGTTAGGTACTATTTAATGTATAAAGAGATGGTTAAAAGTATTTATTTATACAAGAAAAAAATAAATTTCTTCATTGGCAAAACTTTGAAATTTTCCTTTCTATATTGTCTCTCTCTCAGATGATCGTGAAATATGAGCAAATTAGAAAGAAGTAGAATAAGCAAAACATATAAGACGTGGGGACAGAAAGAAAAATCAAGTACACTGAATAAAAAAAGCATTATCAAAACGATGACGTGAGCAAATCACAACAAAAAAGGATTAAATAACGAGTTCTCTGTAGGCTTATTTGAATGTGATCAAGTGTGGATGAGATTGAAAGCTGTCGACAAAAGTTGCCTCGAGTAAATTATTTTCTCCTCTTTTAAAAATCCACAAATACCTTTTCTGGAAGCTGCTTTTCCACATTGATCGATCACTTGATCACCATTTCCATTGTACAGCATCACTCGTGATCTTTCGCCAATGCTTTTGCCACGCAACCTGATGCATATCTTTCACACAATTTTTTCTTCACTTCAAATTAATTTTTAAAAAAAAAGCACTGAAATGAGCTTTTTTTCAAAGATCACTTTGCTCTTCACAATCAAAGTCTATTTTAGTGACTTTTTTTGCCCATTATAGAATAACTGATAGCTTCACTTGGATCTTTCACTGCACCACGCGCCGGGAACAAATTATAGGGAGCAAGAGAGATGGAAATAATTTATGTGGAAGACGTAAGAGCAATAAAAAAAATAGTCTGTAAATTGGTAAGACGTCACTGGAAAGAGTCGAGAGCAATGATAGTTGATGGCCACGAAAGATCACCCAAAAGCTCAGGGGATTTTTCCACTACACATTCTTTGTTAGGCACTCAATGGACAATGTGGAGTGTTTTTAATTTTTTTTTCTTTCACAAAAAGCACATCACAGAAAGTGACACTATTTTACCACATCAGTGAAAATCCACTTATCCGAAATATTTATAATGTTACCATAGACGGAATAACATTAGCTTTTTATCGCGGTAGCCACTCAACTGAATTGCTGCTCTTGGCTGTTACTGCTGTTGCTTGCGAAGCGGCCACCGATCATTCGGCCGCGTCTCAACCTCGTTGCTGTGCGTGTTTAAATGCTAATGTATGCCCCCCAAACACGGCATCGCGATGGCTCAGCTGCTCGTCCACCGATCGCTCACTTCATTGAGCTTTTCTGTCTATCCAAGCACACACAAATTAACCCATTCACGATCACTTCTCTCCCTCTCTTCCTCTACCAGCCAAATTCTTAAGCCAAGTGATGAGCTTGTTTAAGCTTATGGGAACAGCGATTCATTTGTAAATACAATTTGTGATCAAATTTGAGTAAAATAACCGATAGATTTCAATTAATGTAAATAGTCAAAAAAATTGTTTTTTCCCCGGGTCATATATGACCCTAATGATGCGAAAGAGTTAAGCCATCATAACGTAATTTAGCTTCTCAATCTGTTTGTGCAGCTAAGTTATATCACGATAAGGTTCAATTTTATTTAAAAATACGTGAAAACAACACCCAATTTCAAAGGTACCCCACTTTTAAAGATGCCCCACATCAAAGTAAGGGAAAGTGATGCACCTTTGAATTGTGGCAACCTTGAAATTGGGCTTTTTATCTTTTAAGCTATGCAAGCCATTGTCAGGAGGCGTCGACCTCGAGGCAGACCTCTAGGACAAGGTGGCTGAATAAAATTCAGGATCTTGCCTGGGAGCGCCTTGAGATCGAACCACAACATTTTCCTGAAGTGGCGGAAAATAAGCGGTTGATGAAGTTCAATTTCAAAGCTGACCCATTTCAAAAGTACCCCACTTCCCCCTATCATTCATGCGAGTATGAGGTCTGTTGGAGATAATCTACTGAACAGCGGCACAACATGAGCTGTGATTGTGAGAGAATCACAGATAATACACCCAAAATCCTCAATTGGTCGTAAATTATCATACTTGATTATCGTCGCAGTTGTCAAGATCGCTCGAGATCAGAGAAGAGGATCACACGAGACTCTTGTGGAAAGTTTTATAGCGCCCAGAAAGATCCCAAAATCCAAATATCGAGGGGTGTAGCAGGAGCAGAAAGATGAATGAAAAACAAGTGTATTGTTTAGTTCTTATGCTGTATTTTTCACAATGTCCAATTACAATACCATCATAATTATAAAAAAAGAAACAGAAATATGTTGTCAGTTCAAAGGCATTCTTCGCATTTATTTGGTCTGGCATTTTGTCTTGAGGGCACCTTCTTGTATTATGTCGTGTGTACGCAATGGAGAGCCACTGACGTCAATCAAATTATATTTTTATGTATATATATAAAACGAGACACTTAACTTACATTAAATATACCTGTTTTATTGACAATGCGAGAATAATTGTTTAAATGGTACAAATATGGGAGTGAAAATTGTGCTTAAAATTTAATTCATGTGCAAAATTACACAATCTTTTTTTGGTTGTTGGAGAATTATCTTGAGAATTTCCGTGTCTGTGACTCCCAAAACATTTATTTCACGAGGTGAAAAAGAAAAATATATTTATGCAATAAGATAGCCAAATAGTACATATTTTATTTACTTATCTTTAGCAAATTTTCTTCATCTCCCTCTGCCTTTTTTTTTCTCACACATCTTATATTCTCGCGATATCTTCAGGTTCTGGACAAAAAGTGTACTGAGGAATTACAAGAGGGTATAATCGTAAAAAAAAGAGCTTATTTGCTTGAGAATTTTGCTTGCAGAAGGTGACAAGAGAAACAAGAGTATTTGAAAAGCATTTACGAAAGATTGGAAGAAAAAAAAACAACCATCGAGGTCGTGTGATCATGAAGATCTCTTTGTGCTCTTGAAACACCTCCACTGAACCTTCTTTCTCCATCTCTCAATACTGAAAATCAATCATATTCTGTGTCAATAATCTCGTCTCACTTGTGAGATTTCTCCATTTAGGGTAAGTGTGTCAAATTCCGGCCAGCTTGCAATTTCGGCCACCTTTTTTGTTCCTCGAATTTCCATGTTTTTTTTTTAGTTTTTACATACTCTAGAGCAGAGGCGTGCAAGAACCGTTGAAACCGAATAAACGTCAAAATAAGTTTGCTCAGGTAGCGTTCTGACCATTGACGAACAAGCTTTATTTGACGTTTTTTCGGTTTCAAACGGTTCTTGCCCACCTCTGCTCTAGAGATTATACAATGCAAAAGAATAACAAAAAATGTAGGTTCGACAAACGAGATAACGTGAAAAAGACATTGGAAGAATTCCCGAAGGGCAATGAACTATGAGAATGAAGGTGGCCGAAATAGGGCACCAAAACTATGTCTACATTTTTATTCATTTTAAAATCTATTAAGAACGATTTTAAAGTAAATAAAGACGATAAACTGTCTACAAGATTCTAAGCAACATTCCTAAAGTAGAAGGAATGAAAAAAAATCAATTTCTATTAAAGATATTACATTTCAAATTTGAGACTTTGGCGCTTGCATGCAACTATGCCGAAATTTGGCACACTTACCCTAAAGCCCCTCTGAAAAAAAAACACGTAATTCTTCAGTGATACACCAAGAGTCCCCCAGTGTACTAAATAATTAGCTTATTATCGCAGAGTATCAAATGTACACAACCAATAATCAGCAATTTCGCTGTATTTGTAACACAGTCTTGACGTCAATGGTTCACTTTTTCCACTTAATGTTGGATTAAATTATTGTGTATTAATAGATTTTTTCTTTTGATATCAAAATCCACGATTTTATAGTACATCAATGATTTTCTTTCCCAAAAACCACTAACACAAAAAGGGCCCCAATTTATTGATGAAAAACTTTTTAATGACTTTCATTTAAGTTCCATTTTGATAAAAATCAAAATTACTTTTCCTCCAAAATGATAAAAAATATTATTTTAGAGGGGAAACACTTTTTCTATTATACTTTAAGCACTATTCACATGGAACTAGATATTTAATCCCACAAAATATTTCAGTTGAATCGCGTTCTCTGATTGGCCAGAGCTTAAAAGCTTCAAAAGCTCTAGCCAATCAGCTCTTAATAATTATCCTGAAATATTTTACAAGGTTAAATATTTAATAGTGAATATTCATAACAAAATGTTATCCTGAAAAAAATTCTCTATGTTTTTTTGCCTTTATTTTCTGCCACATTTTGGGCAACAACTTTTTTTCTCTCAACTTCCAAATGCCTCTCTACTGGAGGCAATTGACATAATTCATGCAAAATAAATTGCATGGATTTTGTCATTACAGTACAATGTGTAAATTATGCTATAAAACTCAAGGAAAATTCTCTTTTTCTTTCTTTCAATTTTTTTTTACTTAAGAAAATAATCTTTCTCATTGATTAATGTTAAACATCAAGTATATGATCATATTGGCGTTTATTGCCCATTTCATCCCATTCATCACTAACTCATCAATCCCTTTTATCATTCTAATAAATTTTGTTTTATAGTGCCATTTAAAAAAAAAATAAACACCTACCAAGAAATTAATCTTAGAAGTAAAATTGAATTGAAGATAATCTGCAAAATTATTCGTCTTTTTTACTTGATAAATGCCTCTTGTGGTATTTTGTTTAGCTTATTCATTTCCGTAAATACATATCCAGCTTTATCAAAGTCCCAATTATTCTCTTCCAAGCATCTGTAAATACATCAAGAAAAAAAAATATTTTCCCATTACCAATCTTCATGCCCATATTTGACCCAAGATTTGCACACTTACTTTCGACTCCACTCCAGATTCATATTGCTCTTCTGAGCCATCGCCTGTACCATATGCATCTTGGCAATATCATCAACAGTATTGCCCGAAGTACTTGGCATGGCTTGAATTGGTGTCACTGGAACAACAGGAGCCTGTGGTGGATGCATCGGATTCACCGGTATATCCGTCAATGTGACCGACTTAAAAGCTCCCATTGTCTGATCCTTGGTGACATCAGTAATATGGAGCATTTCATTCCGTATGCAGAAACCACTGCCACAAGGCACAATAAGGAGTGATTTTTGGAACGAACGCAGAGGTTGGGACTGATTCTTACGCTTCTCCTTAAAGATCCCTGTGATCGTCAGGAGTATCATTTGGGGCTGCACATAACAAAAAAAAAAAAAAAAAAACGTTCACATAACTTTCTCAATTTGCAATTTACTGGATGCGTCTGTGACTTACCAGACACAGCGTAAGATCAACACCAAATGACTGAGGATCATGCTGAGTTTGTGGTAGTTCTGACAAATAGGATACAACCGGAAGACGGCCGTACTTGACAAAACGCCTCTTTCTGTCAAAATTACACTTGAGAATATTCCGATTGTTGAAGGAATACGGCTTCAAGCTGAAATAGAATTAATGCAATTAGGGGAAGGGCTCATAATTTTGGACAGGGCGCTTCTAAGCATCAACATTCTAAGTTTGAAGTGCGATATTTTCAATACAAATTGTTTTTTTTTTGTTACTCTCTTTTCAAAAGGGTTATTTAGAAACTTGGAAAATTGTTTATTGTCTTTGCTAATTTTAATTTTTTATTGCTAACTTAATTTTTGCGATCTTAAGATTTATTAAAAAATTAAAAGGGGTTGCAAAACGTCCCAGGATTTGCGAAGTGCTTGAAGTAGTGACTTAGATGTTATAGGGTAAGGGCTCATAATTTTGGACAGTCTGCTTATAAGCATCGATGTTCCAAGTTTGAAGTGCGATATTTTCAATACAAATTGGTTTTTTTTTGTTACTCTCTTTTTAATAGGGTTGTTTAGAAACTTGGCAAACTGTTTATTGTCTTTGTTTTTATTAAAATTAGTCTTAATACGTTTAAAAATAAATGGGCATGTAGAGGTGAATTTGACTCTAATTATGGACACCTTGGTTGTAAATTTGGACACCTTGTAATTTTGGACAGATAATCCGCCTCAATAGGATGCCTATTGTTTTTCATTTCAAGAACCAATCTTTCCAAGTTCTCTTCCTGTTTATATAAGGGAACCGTAGAATGTCACAAGAAGCCCGGAAACTTTCCATATCATACATTAAATTGAGTTGACTTCCGTATTCCAATTACGCGCGGATTCGCGCATTCCCTGGCCTTTCCGGGAGACTTTTAAGGCTTTTCTCTCTACATCTCGTTCGTAGACATGATGCTCCTTTGTTTCTTCAAACATTTATACAACCTAGTCATCACAAAAGGTAAAGCGTCACGAAATTTCGAGAGAAAAACACCTGTCTATGGGGGCAATGCGAATTAACACTTTATTTAAATGGGGAGTGGACCGGCTTGCGAACAAATAAACTGGGGTGGGCCCCAGACTGTACGCGAGAGAGAGTTCTCCCTTTCTCTACTTGCATGCCTATTCGTTACTAATAGTCCTATAAGATACTCGCTTGACAGTCTTCTTAACCACCCTCAGAGGTTCTGGTCCTGGGAAGAAGACTATTGTCTCGAAAGAGAGGGAATTTTACCAAAGCAGAGCCTTTGTTGCTTATGGCGGGTTTTATTGCTTCTACATGTCCAAAATAAAAAGTATCACCTCACTGCTGAATCTCAATAGACAAATTATTTATTCAAAAATTGAATTTTGTTCGATAAAAGTTTCATTACACTTACTATAGATGATAAGAAATATTAGATTCCTTGCACTTGCTTAAAATATTCCTCTAAAAAATGCTCAAACATTTAAATTCAAAACAAAAAAATAGTGTTTTTCGACTCTATAGGGGAAGTGAGGGATGCTTCGCACGTGCGAGCCTTCGAACAATCCGAGTTTTCTCTTTGTTTGAAAAGTGCTAGTTCCTCATTTCTTAGGCATTAGATAGATAATCATAAACCTCATCTTCACTGCAAAAATAGGCAACCTAGCCCTTCTTTCCTAGGTTCTAGAATCACAAATGCAAAAATGGCATAAAATGGAAAATTTTGATGACTTACATTTCGTGTGATTTCTCACAGTTAAATTGATTTTCAGAAATAATCACTTACACCAATAGATGAAGGGTTAATCTGGGTTGATATTTACGTTATATTTTTTGCACCGGAGGAAAATTATTTTCTGAGTGGCAAAAAAAATCCTAAATACTACACTGCGTATTGGTCCAACCACTGAACGTTGGTTGTTATGGTTCGTGTTATGGTTCGTCAACTCATCAGGTAACTCCAGCAGCTTAAAATCACAACATAACCTCAAAGAAGAAAACAAAGGAAAATGAAGAAAAGACAGCTGATAAATTTTTAGAGTTGTCACATTTGAAATTTTCACATTTCAGTCGATTTTTCGACATAAATTTGCAAAGAAAAAACAGTGCTTCAGAAAAATTAGAAGAAAACTATTTTAGATACCTTCTTTTACTGAAATAATGGTTTCCGCGGATTCGTGGAACTTGAATCTAATAATCGGTAAATAATTTTTAATTGTGAGCAAGAGTTACTCCAGAACAAAATGCAATGACGAACCTTAACAACTCGTCAGTTAAATCAGCATTTATCGTAACTTCATTTTTGCGATTTTGAGATATATACATATTTGGAATCAGCGTAATTTTGTTTATTAAACGTACTTGCGAAAAAGAAACTTTTATAAGCCCAATAAAAATTATTTTAAACAAAAATTATCGTAAGTGCCTTTAATTAACAAAAATTTATCAGAATTTGTCGTAACTTCCATTTTTGGGGAAGTTACGACAAATTTCCATACAAAATTTCCAATAATCAGCATTTGCCGTAACTTCTTTTGCTCACTTGCGTGGCTTCTAATTTGCAGCAAAATTGCAATATTTCTCAATAAAACGTTTATAAACTCTTCCAAATATCGAAAGACAGTGCGAATAGTGTAACATGAAATCATTTTAATTCAATATTTGCGAGAAAAGAATGAGAAAAAATGCCTACCCATCTGTCATTAATTCAAAACAAAACAATTGACGTGGCGCACAAAATTTATTCAATAAAACTTATGAAATAAAAGCTTTTAGGGACAGGGATAACAGTATTATTGACTAATTTAGTCAAATAATGGCGCTTATTATCACTAAAATAATTCAAATTGATATAATGCATTTTAGAAAATTGTCGTAACTTCCAGAATCTTCATACATTGGAAGTTACGGCTTTATAAATGATGGAAGTTACGATAAAATATTATTGTGTTTCTTCTAACATATTTCTCAATATTTCAGCTTTTAAATAATTTTATAAAGTTTTTCTCGAGTTAACTTACAGTTTATTAGTGCCACTTTCATTATTTTGACTCAAAAGTATCGCATTCGGGGCTCATTTTTAAGAAAAATAATATTGAACTGAAAATTTCGTCTCCTGAAAAGTTGTCAAAAGGAAGTTACGATAAATGCTGATTTAACTGACGAACTCATAGTGCGAATCTTGCCTCCACAGGCAAGGTTCGCACAAATCATCATACTTTTTTCATTTTCCTGTCCAGAAAGAGAACAGATTTTACGGCAGTGAATGAAGCACGCATAGAAAGTTAAAAGACCACAGATTCTTGTGGTATAGCGCAATTGATTGTACATTTTACCGTTCAGCCAGAAAAAAAATCTTGAATATTGACTTCCAAAAAGCGTGCGAACCATCCCTCACTTCCCCTAAGCAACAGCAGTAGAGTTACAAATAATTATACGGCTAATGTATTTCACAAATAATGGAAAAATTGCAATTTTAATATAAGTGGCGAAAAGTGGGGCACTGCACTGGCGAGAAGTGGTGATTCCACCCTATACCGAATTTAATCAAGATCACACCAGCCGTTTTTGCGCAATCCGTTGTCGTAACAGCAATTTTTCGGGAGGATAAAGTATTTTAAACAAGGACTCCTAGCATTTATCGTCCTGGGTCCTGACTACTGACAATTTTTTAATCTCATACGTACAAAATGCACAAACTTAACCAAATATGAAAACCGTCAACGAACTTTTTTGAAATGTAACAGCCGCCTAAATGTAAAATGTATCCCGATTGAAAAAGAGCCGATTGAGATAGGCTACTGTGTCAGGAATTCCAAGACCTTTTTAACGAACCCAATTTTGCGCAAATTGGTTAAGAAATAATCTCCGTAGAGTCTTTTAATCTTTTAACCTTGGAAAATCGTTTTTAAGATAGATTTTTTAATAGAACTTACCCTCTTTCTGGTATTTCATCGAAGGGTGAATAAGTTGTGAGTGTGAATGATGCAAGCTCATGATATGCATCGAGCAATGGTTGTCTATTCTCTGAATCAAAGAGTGCAAAATATTGTTCCAAGAATGGCTTAACAATCCTCGTTCCATCCGCATCGCAGAGAAAGGATGCTTTAACTGGTGGCAAAACTCCCTCTGATGACACATCAAATCCAATTTGGGGCGGAAGTGTTTCTCCATCCTGTGTTTATTGGTGAACATTTTTTTCCAAAATTCACACAATATTTAAATCACAAGAATTACAAAATATTTTTTTAAAAAAATAAAAAAAAACATAAACCTTATAAAAATAAAGAAAATACTTTTGAGTATTTTATGTAGTTTTAGAAGAAAATCGAAGGATTATCTTACCAGTATAAGCAATTTCGTTGCTCTTTTCCGTACTTCACTGTGGAATAGGATGTAAATACCATAAAGAAAATTAACTAAATGATTGTTGCAAAACACAAAATTCTGTATATAGTTGCAAAATAAATTCCTTTAAGAAAAATCACTAAACAGACAAAGCTTAATTATATAAAATATTCTTATTGAAAAAAAAAACTGTACAAGCAAGACATTTTCAATCTCTTCAGCTTTAGCCAAATTTTTTTTTTAAAGCTAATTTGTCTGATTAATTCTTTCAATAAATGATAATGAAAAAAATAAACGAAAAAATTTCCACGAATAATTAGTGTTCATTGCAGAGGCATCAACCCAAAACTTTGTTTTGATAAAATAACCATTAATGCCTCTTTTTTGTCATCAAACGATTAATCTACCGCCAAGATAATTCCATCACCTTCGATAGTCTTTGGAATTTTATCTTGATCTCCACAGATGCCTATTTTTTGTTTAACGTATTTTTTTTCACCCAGGTCATTTCTTTTGATCTGGAAGAAAATATCACGACAATAAAAAAAAACATTATTTATTTGCTAATAGCAATAAAAAGAATAAAAGATTGCTAATAATTCTAGAAATGAATAAGTATTAAATCAAAATTATTCTTGCATCATTCAATCTATTCTTAATATTCATGGAGTGTCTCTGTAGCAAATTCTTTAATTATTTTCTTGCCTTTTTCGTTCAAGTTCTTCTCCCCCCATTTGAAGATATATCTCTTTTGGCTTTGACTACATTTCAGTATCGATTTTCTATATATTTTTTTTTCAATCCACCACTCTCTAATTATTGCCATTTGCATTCGATTCACGTTGTTCTCACTCTTAATTCTGATCCGATCGCCTTTTTGAGACAGAAACAGAATCGTACTTTCAGTGTGATTTTGTTGACACAGTTTATCATTCTTTGCCATGGACTACAAGAGTCCATAACTATGATTTGTGCTGTGCAACATTATGATCCCAGAGATCATTACACATAGAATTATGTTGAATTTATTTGATCTTGCCCTCAATTCCAACACTTCCTCGTTCTTTTCTCTGAAGAATTTGCTACAAAATATTCAACACATTTTATTTTCTAACAAACCCAAAAAATCCCTCATTTATTTCTAGAATTCAATAGCATCAGAGACGAAATAATTTCATCTGCACTTTTTCATCAATTAATCATCAATATCCGCCCCATGGAAGTCAATAAAATTCCAAATCACCGACAACGAAGTTAATGAAATTCATTATCAATTGTTACTTATTCATCTTTCCAAAATTGTTTCAATAAAATCGAAACAAACCCGATGGTACATTGAACACTAATTTTTAATTGCCACACATTTCTTCTCGATCACTCATCGCGATAAATTTAACTAGAGCTTCAGAGAAATGCCGAAAATATTAATAGCTCCCAGAAAAATTAACAAACAAATCATTTTTTTTAATAGCAAATTCATTGCTATTTTTTGACTTGTATGTAGCCTCTCTCGAGTATTTTCCAAGAGTCCCAACATTTGATGAGCCTGCTCCCAAAACTTATTATTTTTCAATTCACCCATTTTCATGGGCTCCATTAAATATCTTATGATACCTGATATACTGGCGTGGGGGCATTTTGTCTTTTATCGGATTACCAGTCAGTACGAGTTCCGTCAGTGGTAATGCCTTCAGATTGTCCAATGTGTTCATCGTTTGAATCTGTTTCGGAAAAGAAAAATATTAAAATTAGTAAAACTGGGAATGTATCAGTCTTTATTAATTTATGTTAAGTGAGATTCTTAATGTGACCTTTAGCTTAAACTAATATGACAAAAAAAACTAGTGATAAGCCTAAATTAGTTTATTGTAGGTGGGATTCTTAACGTGTGAAATTCCGATTTGAAGCTAAATTTGGAAAATCGTCACTTAACCGTTTAAGGTCTAGGGGAAAGGCTCATAATTTTGTCCAGTTTCTTATTTTGGACACTTTGAGGATAAAATTGGACACTAAAAATAAATTGATTAAAATGATAGATTTTTATTCCAATATTTGATGAATAATGAATTCTATGTAAATATTTGTTCTTTTTGGAAGATTTTGACACTAAATACGTTAAATTTTGAATATGATTTGAGTTGAAATTGCTTTGTTGAAAATTCAGTGTGAGCAATTGCTTACGAGAAATATGACAGGACTTCGTGTTTACTTCTCTCTTATTTAGCTGTGATGAAGTACTAACAATGTTTCTTCGCCTTTTTTAAGTGATATTATTGAATATTCATTGGAAATTGTGTTGATTCACATTAGTGGTGATTTGTACATTTGACCTGAAGTGATATTTTCCTTGCGAATTAGATTTTTCGTGTGAAAAATGGGAAATTTTCTAAGACATTCACCAGTGAGGTGATACTCCTTATTTTGGACAGGTGTTTTTCTCACGAAATTTCGTGAAGTTTTAGCTTTTGTGATGACTATGTTGGATAAATTCCTGGAGAAACAAAGGAGCATCATCTCTACGAACGAGATGTAGCGAGAAATGCCTTGAAAGGCTCCCGGAAAGGCCAGGGAATGAGCGAATCCGCACGTACTTGGAGTACCGAAGTCAACTCACTTTAATGAATGATATGGAAAATTTCCGGGCTTCTTGTGACATTCTACGTTTCCCTTACATGAACAGGAAGAGGACTTGGTAAGATTGGTTCATCAAATGAAGAACAATGGGCATCTTATTGAGGCGGATTAGCTGTCCAAATTTACAGACAAATTGGCCAAATTAATAAACAAGTTGTCCAAAATAAGAGCCAAATTCACCTCTACATATCAATTCATTTTTAAACGTATTAAAACTAATTTTAGTAAAAATAAGACGATAAATAGCTTGCCAAGTTTCTAAACAATCCTTCTGAAAAGAGAGTAACAAGAAATGTCAATTATAGTATTGAAAATATCGCACTTCAAACTTGGAACATCGATGCTTATAAGCAGACTGTCCAAAATTATGAGCCCTTACCCTATTGGGTCACCCGTGACCCACAGAGAAAATAATTTTTCCTGACTATCTGAAGTTATTTCTTTTTAATGTTTGTACATAATCACGAAGTAGAAAGATGTAGGAATCTAGGATATTTTTTTGCAAACCTCCAACTATTTGCTATATAAAAAATATTTGAGTTCAAAAATAACGAATTTTCAAATTTTCACGTTGGTGTTTGAATTTTAATATTTTTAATATTTCTAATTTTTTTTTTATAAGCAAAAACCTCTTGGGACTAGAAATTGTAATTACTGTACATAATATTTCTCAACAAAGTAAAAATTATAGTTTATTGGTATTTTCAGGAAAGCTTTATAATTTTCATGGGTCATATATGACCCAATCGTCCATAAAGGTAAAAAATACCGAATGGTTTTTCCAAGTTTTGAGGTGAGAATGTTTCATGTTTTTGTTAATGTGTGCGCAAAATAGTCAATTATTCGTGTAATATTGTGTGATAATATCATTTAGCTGAGATTTCCCAGTGAAATACTGACTGAAGAAGGTAATATTTTGATAATTTATAAGATACTTCTGCGTATATGTTGTAAATTCATAACTGTTTACTCTTGTACATGACTTCAAAAATGAAAAAAAAAATCATGATCAATGAACCCGAAATCATCCACATATTATGTCCGGAAGATAGCGATGATGCCGAACAAGACGTGGATGAAGTGGACTTTGAAGTCTTCATCGAAAACACATCAACTCCGGAAGAACTCCCAGATCCACAGCAACGTGCAACTGTACGTCTTAAATTCCCAGAGACAAACAACATTGCACCTACGCATTACCATCAAACATGTTTCGAAGAAAACTTAGGTGCACATGGTGCTATCAGAAAAAGGGATTATAAAACCAATTGTATTTGTGAGGCATGCGACATTTATATCTGTGTTACCAGTAACTCGCAATTGTTTCGATGAATATCATAAAAATTAAAAATGAAGTAAATAATACATTTTTTCATAAAAATTATTGTTTTTGTGTACAAGTCTTCAAGAGTCTTTGAAACCAAAAATTGAATGAGATTTTTTAAAATAAATTTTTGATCGTTTTAATTTTTACTCGTACTCTAATTTTTTTTTTTTATTATTACAAATATATTCATTATCCTATAAAAATAACAGAGCAAACGAGTAAACTAGTCGTCTGGAAAATTTTGTGCTTTTTTACCTTTAAGGACGATTGGGTCATATATGACCCACAGTTTTCCAGGACTCCTATGGATGGGAAAATTTCTTTTTAACCGTAAATCCCTTATTTAGGCTAAAATATGGAGGGAAACTTGATTTCGTTGAATTTCGCTCAGCGGAAATCTTCTCGTCCTTAAAGGGTTAAAACAGCATTTGTCGTTAACTTCATTTTTGCGATCTCAATATTTATTAAAAAAAATTAAAAGGGGTTGCAAAGCGTCCCAGGACTTGCGAAGTGCTCGAACTCACTAGTCTAGAATCTTTCGTGGACGATCTGTCCCGTCCGTCCATCCATCATGTAGCCAGAAGAGAGAACGGATATATCGCCATACGGCTTTCGGCAAAGGTTTAATATTGATATGTGGCTAGAAATATGTGACTCAGATGTTATACCTCAAAAGTACTATTGCATCATTTACCATATACCGGTTCGCAACCGATTTAAGCCACCCCCACCCCACTCCAACATTTTGAAACATATTGAAATTCTTTTTCTCAATTACTCAGCACCTATAGTACCGATCGATCTCAAATTTTAGTGTGTTATACACTGCTGGCAATAATCATAGCTCCACTTTTTCATACTGGAAAAACTTTGTAAAAAAATTTTTTTGGAAGAAAAAAAAATCATTTGAATGTATTTTCAAACCAATATGAAAAATTGCCATTTGAATTTCATACCATTAGAACTGTGAGTACTGTGATAAAACCTTTATCAAAATGGCGATTTTCGGATGGCAATAATTATAGCTCCACTCAATAAATTTGGCTCCAGGGTATTTATTTTCAATCAGTGAAGGTAAATATCTTTTAGTAATTTAATTAATAACTTTATTAAGCTAATTAGAATAATTTTTATAAAGTTTTTCATGAATTTTGCTAAAATTTTGCAAGAAAAATGTTTAACGAACAAAAATAAGGGATTAATTAAGGTATTGAAAGGGATGGAAATTGACAACCAAAAAATTTACATAAAAATGACAAGATCCTATCACTTTTCATCCGAATTTGTCCATATAGCCGACATATATGCATTTTAAACCACTCCCAGGGCTAAAAATCTTCTTTTGTTAGAGGCAAAAGTGTGCAAATTTCCGTGTTTGAGTCGAAAAAAATAAGTTTTCTACCGAAGTTTGATGTAAAACAATGCTGACTGATTAGTCTCATCATGTCCTGTTGATTCTGCCCCAAACCAGAATCCCAAGTGACTAAGGTGCTCTTCAAAATACTGAAATAAAAAGTTATCAAAAAGAAGCTTTTTGCAGTTTGATGAATAGAAGGTGTTTACGTCATTTAAGTGGTTTAAAATTATTTTTTCAGACAGAAAACAAGTTAAGACAAGACCTATCAATTTTCTTAATCGAAAAAAATAATTTAGTACCGCTTAAATTAGGTAAAACAGAACTCAAACTGCAAAAAGCTTCTTTTTGATAATTTTTTGTTTCAGTATTCTGAAGACCACCTTAGTCACTTGAGATTCTGGTTTGGGACAAAATCAACAGGACATGATGAGACTAAGCAATCAGCATTGTTTTACATCAAATTTCGGTAGAAAACTTATTTTTTTCGACTCAAACACGGAAAATTGCACACTTTTGCCTCTAACAAAAGAAGATTTTTAGCCCTGGGAGTGGTTTAAAATGTTGGTGTCAAAAAGCAAATGGCGGGCATTGGCTGGATAATCTTACATTTGACCTCTAGATTTTTGGGGACGAGAGTACCCATAAAGTTTGAACAAGTTTTTTGAAAATTTAAGAAAAAATTATTTTTCGAATTTATGCAATCTGTAATTGTTAGTTATCATACTTATTGGCCCCGAGAGGTTTTTCCTTATTCGGGTCTAGAAATATCAAAAAAAGTCACAATATCTGAAAGGAAGCAGAAAATCGAAAATTCACGATTTTTGACCAAAAATATCTAAGCTCAGGAGTTAATTAGGATCCTGCAAAAAATATCCTAGATTTGGACATCCTTATAGTTTGTAATTATCCAAAAGAATCGGATTTTTATCGATTCTAGATAGTCTAAAAAAATTGTTGTTTCCATGGGTACCCAGAGTCCCAAAGGAGACGAAAGAGTTAAACAATGATGTGCAACTTTTAGGGTCCGGTGCAAAATTTACGGTGAAAATGGGGTGTTCAATGATGGCGGGAATCGTGTGCGAAGATGGAAACTTGATTGATCTATCGCACAAATCGCCATTAAATTTTCATTTTCCTCTGGAGGAAAATCTAAGGATTTCCTAGGATTTTGTGGGGTGGGATTATGAACCTTATAAGTAAGACATTTTTTTGGCATAGTTGGAGAATCCATATGGTTTGCATGGTAGTCAGAAAAAATCACTGAACTTGAACATCATTTTTGTGTGCGAAACATCAAAGCCTCCCCCTACGTCAAAAAATAAATAATAATAAATAAATTTCTTTGTCAATTACGATAAAGCATTTCAACTTTGACCGTATAATGCCCACATTTTTGTTCCATGAGCCGCGATTTTAATATTCACAGAATCCCGAGAAATATTGCAGGATAGTTTGAGGCAGATCACAAGTTGCGGAATATTGTCTCACTTACAATATCAGTGAAAATTTTATAAATTTCAGGGAATATAAGGAATTGGGCATAATAGAATATTTTATTTACCTTATTATTCCTCAGACATAAATTTTTGAGATTGACACACCTCCTGGCCAGAGTGTCAAAGTGTGTGAGTGCGAAGATCTTGTTGTCTGTGAGAATCAACGTCTCTAACTCGGGCACATTCTCAGCAATTACATCAACAGCTGCCCCCATAATTGACACCCGAGACAGCCCCACAAAGATATCTGTGAGATCTGAGTCAGCGTGGAATTTTGTGAGGTCCAGACACCTTGTTTGGGTATTGTAGCGCTTTGCCATGGCCAACTTGATGCGCTCTTTGAGGTTACCATCCACGTTGACATTGGGCACACTGCTGTACACCTTCAAAGTTAGCGTCTCGCCAGACGGCATTTCCACCAAATTGTTCCTGTACAGCTTCTCAGCTGTGTCAAATTCATCGACAAAGAACGAACACCCATTGCCCTCAGTGGCAAAATAGTGGGGCACAAAGATTTCTGGATGAATGTTGTTGAGGATTTGTTTAAATAGAACATCCTTGGGGAATTTGTGACCATGCTGAATGACTACTTGATACCATCCTGACGTACCAGCCACGAGCTTTGATCGACGCTTTCCCTGTGGCCCACCAAAGCCACCTCGACGGGGAATTGGTGATCCACGTCGACGGACCGGAAGTGATCCTCGATTCTGCAAGCACGGAAAACTCTATAGTCGCAATCTTAGTTAAAATTAACAGTTTAATCTAACCTGAGTGCGATTGTAGGTCGACGGACCGCCAGTAGTCATATCATCGTCCTCCTCCAGAATACTCCGGATGGTCTCATCGGAGAATCTGTGACGATTTTTTTGGAATCCAGTAGTCTTAAAACTAACTCGTCGCCCTTTGTTGGGGCTTCGCTGGAAGTTATTGGGAAATTCACCCCGGTCATCGTGCTCTACGTGCGGAATCACAGAAAAAGCATGATAATGATAAGTGAAAAATATGAAAAAAATATTCAGACAAGAAAATGGCTGTCAAGAGCAAAACTCACCATCGTAATCACGATATCTTTGGAATCTTTCTCCATTATTCTGGTGGAATCTTCGGTTTCCACGACCACCTCTGAACTTCTGCATGTTACTCATTTTATTCTAACACAGATTCACTCAATGAATTGATGGGAAATAACACGATTTTGCCAAATTTTTGTTAAATCACAACACGAAATTCACGGAAATTCCCTCTATACCAAACTAAAGTTTTTCTCACATGTGCAATCTTTTACAAAAATTGAGCTTTTTTTGGGAAGTCGACGAAAGGGTTTCGTTAAGTCGATATTGCAGTATTGGAAACTGATGAGCTTTATTTATATTCGATTTAATCTACCAAAATTAATATTTCCCCAAATTATTATGTCCAAAAGGATAAATTCCATGATAAAAATCATTTTTTGTTTGGAAATTATGCTGACAATTTTCCTCAGTGTACCTGCCCAAAGCCTATATGCGGCTGCCGGGAAAGTGCCATAACCTCACTAAACCTTCCAGTCCAAACGGCATGAGGATTTTGCACTGCCCGGAAAATTAAACTTAAAATGATTACCAGTGATTCAGGAGCTATTTTTCGTACTCTCAATGGTATTTTGAATGTGTACAAACCATCTGGTGTATCCGTGAAGCGGGTGATGAATGCCATTGTCACAAATATTTGCAAAGGTATTGCGAAATTATATTTTTTTGTCAAAAAATGTAAACAAAAATGCATTGCAGATCTCAATCGACTGGATGTCCGGAAACCACGATCACGATTGCTTTTTGAGCAAACCAACAATAATACTTACAATGTTCAAGTGATTCCTGATCCTGCAGATCACATTAAAGTCGTGGGAGAGAGGCATCAAATTGCAGATTTTAGATGTCAACCTGCAGTAGCACTTGGTCATCACACAAGCGGTGTCCTCCTGCTGGGACTGAATTCTGGCACACGGGATGCCTTCAAGATACGCATGAATAGACCAGTGAGGGTGTATCGGGTGACTGGGAGATTGGGAAAAGCCACAGAGACGCATTTTGCGAACTCCAGAATCATTGCTAGATCATCTTACGATCACGTTTCGAGAGGAAGAATATCCGGGCTCTTGTCTTCAATTCAGGCATCTCATCAGAGGAAAATGTTTGAACTGTGTGGAGTAGATATACAGTCTGAAACAGCTTATAATTTGGCAACAATGGGAACAATACGGCCAGCTACTAGCGATCTTCCTGTAATCTATGGAATTACTCTGGTGGAGCTAGCAAGACCCAATTTTACTGTAGAAATTCATGCACTCAATGAAAAAGAAGACTACCTGGCTACACTGATTCACGAAATAGGACTGGATCTGCGTACGGTGGCTCATTGTACAGCCGTTAGGTGTATTCGATGTGGATATTTTTCATCTGAGGGTAGTCTTCTCAGGGGAAACTGGACACTCCCGTATGTTGTAGATAATATCCAAGCAAATACGAAGATAATTCAGGATCATCCTAGTATCATTCACCAAAAGAGCTCAGCTCTGGTCAATACAGAATCATCAAATCAAACAGAAGAATCAATCAAAGAAGGCTCTTGAAATTGTAACTCTGTTCGGAATAAAAATTCAGTCTACTATGTTTTATGTTTCACTTGTTTTATTTCTCATAAAATTGGTATAAAAAAGTTTTCATTTTATTTCAAATAAGAAAGTTGAATTATTTTGAAAGTCATATTAGCGTGAAAAATGTCTAGAAATATTTCTTACAGACCATACAGAGAATTTTGGTTCCACGACAAGTCTGGCACATCTGGTAATGAAGCTTATTATTAATTTTAAAAAACATTCTTTTATTAGTTGAGAAATCCTGCAATGTATCTGTAAATTCTTCTTCCTGCACCCACAGCAGACAATCAATTAATTGTCTGGTAGTCAGTAGAGATGGGATTCTTCCGCATAAAACCAATTCATTCACAGACATACACGGAAAACGAATGAGATTAACCATTTTCCCAAGTTCTTTTCTGAAGTCTTCACCGGTATAAGTCGCATTTGTAATGTCCGTAGTGTTCTTCTTCAACATATTAACCACAGCCTCATACAACTCATATTCCGAAGAACAGCCGAGTGTCGGAGACTCAAGGATCATACGCAAAATCTGCTTGTGGCTCACGGAATTTGTGAGTTGACCAATAATTTTAATTGGGAATGATATGCAAAGCTTATAAACATGATCATTCAGAATTTTCAGATGGAACTTTTCGATAAATTCATATTGGTCAGCTAAATTGTTGTCATTTAGGAAGCTTTTGATGAATTTTATGACGATAGTGGTCAAACTATTCACAAAATACTTCCTAGCAGCATAGAGAATTTCCAGGTAATTGCCTTCATATACAACAATTCTCTTTTCATAAATATTCATAACCATTTTGTTGAAGGTATCAAAGGATATGTCCGTGATAGCAATTTGAGCTCCATCCTTATCATTTGTATCGCAAGTAAATTGATTCTTGAACACATCGCTCTTACTAGCAAGTTTTAGCTTCTCGGCCAGCAAGATGGCTCCTCCGCTATTTGGAAAGACAAATGTTACATCGGGATTCTTGCCAAATTCCGCACGATTCACAGACCCTGCGGCTTGCTCAGATGTAGATGCCATACTATAGAGAATAAAGTCAGGTATACATTATTTCACAGTAGAACAATTGAATTATAAAATTAAACTTTTACTTTGTAAGAACAGATTAGGGGGAGGCTTTGATCGTTCGCACATACGCTACCTTCAGACACTTCATATTTCTCCTATATTACTTTATGAATCTCACATATGGCTATATATTGTAATAGCTAACCTTAAATCCCATCTTTCCTGAAAAAATTGAGAGTCTAATCCTTTTTTCCTAGTTTCAGGAAACAAAAAATAAAAACAGGTCCAAAACTGTAATTTTGCTGTGCAATATTTCATACGATTGTGCAGAATTAATATCACTTTTCTGAAAAACTACTATCACAGAGGGTAGAAGAGTTATTAGGAATCAGATTTATGTAAAAATCTTTTAGGCTGAAGAGGCACTTTTTGTGGGTGGAACAAAATTCACAAACTTGACTCAGATTCATCGATCGCACATAGAAGACATGGCTTCTCTCACATTTTCCAAGAAACTTCATTTTAGATGCGATCCCTCATATTCACATCTATTGTAATCTACCGATTTGATCCACCACTAAAAAGGAAAACTTAAAAATCGTAAAGTTGATAAACAAGAAGTAATTTGACTTAAATAGGCTGCAGTTGAGTAATTATTAAGCAGTTTTGCATTTCTTTGATATAAAAATATTTTTCAAGCTTGCACAAACTGAATGTGCAATGAAAGAATCACATCTGCAATAAGCTCATACAGTTTACAACTGGTTTTTGACAATCTTTGACATAACCTCACTATTGTGTTGTTTTGCATGACAAAGAAAAGAAATCTTGGTGGAATCTTGTGTGGTCTTCGCGCTTGCAGAGTTTTAGTCAATTTTTAGCTTTAAAAACTTAGTGATTCGTGTAAATTTGGTGATATTTGGACTTTTCAAGAAAGTATTCATCAGATTTAACCGTTTCCGGAGTGAAATTCTCGTAGAATCAAGCAAAAAAATGGTTTTTAATGTCAATAAAACATCTCTCAGAAAAGTTCCAAAAAAGTGATATTAAAATGTTTTATTCCTTATAAAAATGGTTTAATCCAGTAGATTAGAGTTACCTTTAAACAATGATGTGCAATTTTTAGTGTCCGGTGCAAAATTTACGGTGAAAATGGGGTGTTCAATGATGGCGTGAATAGTGTGCGATAATAGAAACTTGATTCATCTATCGGACAAATTGCCATTAAATTTTCATTTTCCTCTGG